>NW_017306221.1:26559-311982 GCF_001642055.1 Alternaria alternata | reverse complement strand
TTAGATTAAATACTAGAGTCTTGTACAAAGTTAAACACACTAAGCTATAAGGGTTTAGTGTTTAAGCTATATACTAATAAGTGTTGCGCTTAGTACTAAGCGTGTAAGTGCTTGTTACTAAGCGATACAGTGTTGTGTTTAGTTATTAGCTAACTAGTCCTGCTTACTACTAAGCACCTGTTCTTGGTCTAGCGTGTACTTGCTCACTACTAAGCAGTCACGTGACTACAGCGTGGTTGCTGTGCTGCAATCCTTTAACTGTGCCGCTTAATCCTCTAAAGTAATTACGCTTACCCCTGTCTCCTCCTAGGTGCAGATCGTAACACAAAGAAAGTGCGTATTATTAGTCTAACAGCGTCGCGATCTGCCTTCTTAAAGTTGCAATTAGACGCTACTGTGAAGCAGGTAGAAGAGCATCTTAGCAATAAGTACGAGCGGTAGAAACGCGTACTAGCGATTGCAGAGGACAATCTAATAGCTCTTAATCCGCTTAAGTACTAGCAGTTATAGACGCAATAGTACCTAACGCTTGCTAAGTTTACTATTAACGTGCTTACAATACTAGCCTTAGCTGCTAATTGTAAGCGTACGTTTAGCAAGCTTAGTAATATGCTAGGCATATAGCAGCTGCAAATAAAGCCTAAGTTGCTTAACGCACTGTAGTGCTTAAAAAGCTAGCGGCGATTAGGTCTTAAAACACCAGCAGGAGGGCATATAACAGCTAAGATCGCTGTAGTACAAGCCTATCTTAGTAGACATAACTTTAAACTATAGCAATTAGATAGTAATTAATTAGTTAGTGCAATACTAAGATAGCGGTCTTAGCAGTTAGTTTAGTCTTAGTTCGCGATTCTAAAAAATGTCTTGGCAGTCAATCAGGTCAGTTCACTACTTCTAGACTAACAGTTTGAACCGCAAAGATGAACTGACAACTAACTGATTGACTGATAGCAACTCTGAATCATGCGAACAGTTACTGACCGTTGATTTCGCGTCGTCACACCAATCGAAGTCTGTAGTAACCACTCTTCTGCGGTCAGGATTGGTGTACTTGAGGATGAATTTTTTAGATCTGCGTCTGGACCATATGTACTGATTCAGTGCACGTTGGGACGCACAAGGCAGGGCTGGACAGCTCCATCGTGTGAACAAAGCCTCGGCTTGGGCTCCAGACGCAAACGTCTGCCTACGAGCAAACCTCGATGATGACGAGAAAGATCATTCTAGTCTGGGTATGTCATGTTTGTCTTGCAGTAGATCGCAGACCTTCATGCTCAGGAAAATGCAGAAGCCCACCGAAACGCCGCATTTCGATTAGTTCTTGTGCAGGTTAAGCTGTTAAGAGATGATTTAGTCTTTTCCTAGACGTGTATCGATTCTAAAAGAATTCCACAGTGCTTCACGTGACAGGTCAAGTTGGTTGTTATCTTCACTCTATGTGGAGCGATTGTTCAAGTACGTACGCCAGATATTGTCGTATGTCACGGACATGGCCCCACTTTTCTAGCTTCCTTGCCGCCACTTCTTCACCATACCGGCAGCCGGGTATGACGAACCTCTGATCTTTTTCCAGGGAGATGGTTATTGCCGCCTCATGAAGTACACTAGCACTTCTACGACTAGATACCCAACTCATGTCAGAGTCCTAACCTCGTCGACCTTGACTGCGAACAGGAGTGCCAGAAAATAAAACTGCGGAGTTGATCTGGCACACGAGGTTGTTCCTGTGACAGCGCCGGCAAATATTCGTGTCTCAACGCTAATCATTCGCTAACATTATAAGTCAAATCATGTTCCGATCTTCTCTTCCCCTATACCATATGAAGTAGTACAAATAAGCTCTGCATTTTTCCTAGCTACGAGGGATACCTAGCGTGACGTCAAGCATTTGACGCTCAACTGAAGTTAAGCTCGAAGTCCTGTTCGAAAGCACCACTGGCGGTGTACTTGTCAAGACCGGAAATCTTGAGCACACCACTCTCAAATGAAGTGGTCAGCTCAGAAGAGTCGCAGTTCTTCCCTCCAGCCTTGAGCGAAGCCTGCTGCGGCTGCTCGTGGAGTCCAGCAATGGTGATATTACCAAGTACGGGAGCACTGTGGAACGAGCCATCAGACGTGAACGAAAGGCAGTTGTTACTGTACGAGAACTGTGTGATGATTTAGTAACGTTGATCTGCTTTTTTGTGGGACAACTGACCTGCACCAGACGTGTTGCATTGGGCTGCAGACTCTCGCCATCATCGAGATACAGATCACCACTGGCCGCACTGTTGCTGTCGAGCGCGACCAAGAGGCTATAAGGCGTCTTTCTCGTCTCAGCCGTCGTTAGTTTGGGCTCCTGCAGCACAAGGACGGCCCCACCTCGCACGTGCACATTGATGTGCTCGAGCGGTGCCTGCAAAGTCACGTTCTCGCCTGGCTCAGCATCAACTTCAGTAAGAGTGTACCAATCGTACCAACGCTCGCCTGAGCCAACACCGGGGAACACGCCTTGCACGGTCTCGACGTTCGGTACTAGTACAGGGGTGACAAGAATGGAAGGACCGAGCATAAACTGGTTGTACGTCTCGCGCAGGGACTCATCGTTCGGGAACTCCCAAGCAAGCGCGCGCATAACAGTCTCGCCCTTAGTGTGAGCATGGTAGAAGAGTGTGTACATGTATCCAAGAAGGCTGTATCTCACAGCCATAGCGCGGCGTGCAGATTCTGCGACCGAAGACCAGCGGTATGCTTCTTGGCCAATAGTGGCCTTGACGTTGTGGTTACGGTAGAAGGGGAAGAATGCACTGAGCTCCATCCAGCGAGAGCAGAGCTGGAAGTCAGTGTTGCGAGCAAAACCGCAAGTGTCGGCTCCGAACATGGGGATACCGGACATCATCATGGTGAAAGCTTGCGAGATCGACAAGAACATACTGCCCCAAGTACTTGTGTTGTCGCCTCCCCAATGACTGGTGGTTTTACCACTGCCGGCAAAGACACTGCGTCCGACAGTGAAAGGCCTACGCCCAGGGAAAAGTTCAAGCAGCGAATGGTAAGTTGCGTTCGAGATCTGCAGACCAAACAGGTTGTGCATCTCATACTCAGTCGTGTTATATTGGTCGTTGTGCGTTGCGTTAGGAGCGATCGAGCTCTTACCGAGCGCATGACCCGCTTGCACGTTGTTAATGACGTAAGGTGGGTAGTTGAGGTTGCGTACACCAGGGGTTGGCTCAGTCCTGCCTTGAGTGGTGGTGGTAGCAGGCGGAAGGACAGGAGAGACGGAGGCCGCTGAAGCCTGCGATGCCGAGGCAGCAGCAGCAGAAGCAGCTTCAGTTGCGTTGGTGATGTTGAATCCTTCGGGATAGTTGAAGTCAAAGGTGAGTGGGTCGCCGGGCAGGAGGAAAGGTGGGTGCACAGGGTTCTCGGTGAGACGATCGTTACCACATGAACCTGCACAGAAAGACGCAGCCTCACTCAAATCAATCCAGATGCCATCGAAGGGAGTACCCTTATGCCACTGGACGATTTCATTGGTCCACCATCTCTGAGAAGACGGGAGAAGCCAGTCCGCCCAAACGCTAAAGCCTGGCCAGTTGTCTCCGTAGTAGTAAGATCCTGAAATAGAGAGTTAAAAAAAGTATTAGATGCCAAGTTCGGAGGACGAACTTACCAGTAGTAGGGTCTCGGATGTAGGTTTCTAGATGTGCACCATTCTCGAAGGGCGCATACGTGTCACTAGCATTGTTGGGGTTTGAGACGTAAATGTTGCTGTCGATAATAGGGACGTAATACTGGCCGTTAGCGTGCAACCGCTCGATGAAGTTAGTGAATGCTGGCAGAGGATATGTGGCCTCGTTATTGGTGAAGTCGCGATATAGGTCGTAGATATCGAGATCGTTCCACAAGCACTCTAGAGGAATATTGGCCTCCCGGTAACCGTCAACGACGCCTTGGACTACGGAGATGTTCTCGTAGCCCCAACGAGCTTGATGATAGCCAAAAGTCCAGTACATCTTGCAGTAATTAGCCAATTCAGACGTGTCAGGCTTGGGGTTCACTAACCTGCATAGCTGGAAGGCCGATACATCCAGCCTGGAATTGGGCGATGGTTGTCAGAGCACTCGAACTTTTATCTTCCTTTTGACCACTGAGGAAGTAGAGATCGAAGCTGCCACCCAAAGTGCGGTAAGCGATGGTGTTCTCACGAAGCAACCATTCCTGGCCGTGAGCTGGAGCGAGTCAATATCCGGTCATTGCATTTGTCCCAGTTCAACATACCATTGCGGGCATACATGCCGTGAGCAGTGGTCGCGGAACCGTTTTGTCCGTAGCGGGTTTCTTGATAGAAGGGAATTACTCCATATACATTGCGGTCGACAGTATTACCAGCGTCCACAGCGTAGAACGTTTGGGTGTGGTTAGTGCCCAAACGGAAGTCATGAACATTCTCTGCAAGACCGTAGACGTTGTAATCCTGGCATGAAGCTATTAATCACAAGTTGTTTCTAACCGTCTTCACTTACTTACATCGACCATGTTTGTCACAATCTCAATGAACTGATCCTCATAAACAATAACATGTCCGTATGTCGAGAAAAGTTCCTCTCCAGTATGGACACGTGAGATCCTGAACTGGAAGGTAGGATCATTACTCCACTCGAGGCTAAGATCACTGCTGTTCAATGTAGTCTTGCCATCCCACTCAGGCTGATCAACCAGGGAAGCTGGAAGAATGTATTGCGTGCTGTTCGCTGGTGCGATGTGCTTGGGGTAGATGCGAACATTAAGGCGCTCCTTGGCCTGGTAAGACACTTCGAGGGTCAAATCGGCGATGTCGTTGCCGAATGCCTGACAATTGGCCCCAGCAATAGTCAAGTCAGCAGTGAAACCGTGGCCATTGTCAGCCAGATTGGACGCTTTATAACCGGGACATGCTTGAGAGTCTGGCGCGCTATCGTCATAGATTGTTGGCGTCAGGCTGGGAAGAGCATTGATCTGAGGAGCAAGAGTTGGTATAACTCGCGTTGTCCCTGACGCCGCAATGCTTTGACCTTGTTGCTTCAATGTCAGAAGTGCAGCTGGATGAATGGCGGAAGCAGACTCACCAAATGCAAGGCCAGCGAGCGCAGCTGCTGAAACAGCAACATTGACGAACCTCATGATGACTTCGAGAGTGAAGGCTTAGCTGTCAAACTTCGGATGCTTGGTGAGTCTTTTACCAGACCACAAGCTCCTATTTAAGCTCCCATATTTGAGCCACCGTACCACGACAACTTGCGGGGTAACACAAAAACTTCAAGCTTGAGCATCCCCATAGCATCATAAGTCGCTTGCAGCTGTAGCGGAGTCCAATCCGGGGACGACAGCAGGAAGCTTTTCAGATTGACAAGTACCGTTCACGATGCGATCCAGACGCCATGTGAGCCGGCGTGGCCAATTGCGGGGCCAGCTGGGATGTGGATACGGCTTTGACATCACCATTGAAGGTCCGAAAATTCTACCGATGCTTGATGAGCAAACCACGTAGGACTTAGCCTCAACCTTGAGTCTGGAGATGCCATTAGATGGTAGACGGGCCGTCATTACGTCAATCAGACTTCAACCCCGGTTGTGGAATAAAGATTGTTGAGGCTAGTTGCAGGTGCGGGCGCTCCAGAAAGACGGGAGCTGCGTTCGAAGTGCATTTGTGCATGAAAACCATGTTTTGAGCACGCAGCGAACATGAGCGGATCAAGCTCGAGAAGCATCGTGTTGTCGTGACGGACCGAGTCGCGTGCTATGGGTCGTTCGCGAAATACCGTGCCACCCCTCGCGACTTAGCGCGATTGTGACGCTAGAACTAGTTTGTCACCAAATCGTAGTACAAACAGCATCTCATCACATTCTGCATCCACAGAAAAGCTCTGAAGAAGCTGGGATAGCTTATTTTGGCGTCTCGGAAAAACGAACCCCAGCAAGTCCAGTACCGTGTTTTGGCAGTCCGTGCGCGCCATTCCTAAATGCGCTGAGACGCGTAATGCGGCGATTATTCTTAATACAACAGCTTCACAACACAACAGGATTAAGAGGAGCTATTGCAGAGTGTGATATTTTTGCAACTAAAGATCAAATTTTGTAGGTAAAAAATAGCAGAAAAGCATAGAGCTGTGCGCTCGACTTTGACACGCAAATACCGAGGCCAGACGCGTTCGCAAGAAGAATCAGGTTTAACACGCCGCAACCTACGACCACAGGAGAAGGATGAGCTTATAAAGTACATACAGTAGCTTACAGAGGCTCACTTACAACAAAGAAGAGAGATGATTCAAAATTACCCCTCCGATATTGCCAAAAAAGGAATATTCAAAACAAAAACGCTTTTCTATTAGCTGGGTTGATCATTTTGTCCAGAGGCATGCCAACGAGCCCACGCCCCGATGGTCAACGTCTATGGACTGCCAACATCGCGCCGCCGATTCTAGTGCAAAGTGCACGCGATACTTCGAGCTACTGAAGGAGAAAACAGAGTATTACAAGGTTGAGCCGGAGCACACATACAATATGGATGAGAAGGGCTTTATGCTTGTAGTTGTTGGCTGCTCAAAAAGGAGCTTCAGTAGAGCTTCATATGAGGATCAGAAGGTTAGGAGTACTATGCAAGACGGCTCTCGCGAGTGGATTTCGCTTACAGCCTGCGTCTGCGCGGATGGATCTCATCTTGATCCTGATGTCCATCAGGCTCATATATCCTAATCCCCTTCTGGCTGGCCAAACAATGAGATTGGCCTAGCATGGCTCAAACAGGTGTTTGATCGCAGTACAAAGGCGAAGGCACGATCAAGCTATCGATTACTGATTCTAGATGGGCATAGATCTCATCTCACAATGGACTTTATTGACTACTGTGATCAGAATAGGATCCTCTTTGCCGTATATCCCCCTCATTCAACCCATACGCTGCAGCCGCTCGACCTCAACACAGCACTGCTTGTATATGGCTGAGCGAACGGGAAGCCTAATTTTCAGTGTCCTATGGTCGTACGTGGAATTCAAAGATGCGTGATTAATTTATATTGGCAAATATAGAGATCCTCCCACTTGACAAGAAATCTGGCAGCAACGACCGGCTCCACCACGTGCCGGTCTACACGTCACGCGCTACCGCCGTCCGACCTTCGCTCCAGTTACATCTCGCTCTTATGAGCCGACTTCATGCCCTTTCCGCGATCGAAAATCGAAACGCAAAATTATCTCAAAGTACAAGAGCAGCACCAGTCTCCAATCCACACAAAACGATGTTGCATCCGGCCATAACGCCAGCGGGAACCACTCTGGTCGCTGGGTCGGGATCAAGTACCGCGGTGGTGTAGGCGAGTTGGCCAAAACAAGAGACCATCTGCGACGTCTCTCCAATGATCGCGCAAGATCGTTCTTTGCCCTCTGGCTTTTTCGAAAGTTCATAAAAGTGGAAGCACGTGCAGAACAATGCCGGAAAAACCAAGCAGGAGTTAACGATCGCTCCAGTTTGTCTGTTGTCATCAACCTTGAGGAACTTCAACTTGCCACCAGCATCGAGCCTGTCTTGCACAAAGCCAGAGAAGATAAGCTTCGACGCGATGGTGAGCGCGGAGGTACCTTTGCCAATCCAGTCTACTGCTTCGTTCTCCAAGGGCATCTTGGCGACGAGCGCATCAGCACCCGCAGCAGCAACGGCGCCGATAACGCCGATCACTGCCGACGGGATGCCAAAGACGTTATCCGGGCTTGGATCCATTGCTTCTGCGAAAAACAAGAAGTTTCCTGTGAACGCGACAAAGCCGGCAAGAGCATGTCCGCTCGAGTAAATCAACGTACCCACAGACTCTGAAATCTTAACAAGCCCTGAGCCCATTGAGGCGCCGGAGATATCCATCGCAGTGGATTTGGCTGAAATAGATGGTGAGGAGTTTGGTTTGAATACCGTTGCAAACTCGGTCCAGTTGCGGGCGTTGATGAGAGTCTTGGATGTACCATCATCTGGGAAAGGAGCGTTACCATCGTTTGCGAGTTTGTATATGACAGTGATACCTGTAGCGCCAATCCAGGTGATCAAGTCCAGGAACGAGATGTCCGGCACCCCGATCGCATTGAGGATATCGGAAAGAATAGGTATGTGTATCTTCGTATCCAGAAGATCAATGGCAGAAGACGAAAGGTGGTAGATGACATTGAAGAGAGCATCCCCAACCACCTGCGTTGTGCCGAGCACGGTCTCGGTAAGAATTCCTGCCAGCCGTTTCAAGATGTCAGTGAGACTTAGGCTGAGGAAGTCGGATGCCAAGTCCTTGAGTTGGTTGTAGGTCTCCTGGAATACCTTGCCCTCGGCTGCGATGGCTGTCATCAAATCATCGAGGAGATTTTGCACCAGACTTGGCTTAGGGAGTTGACCCTGAAATGTCATACTGTGCGCGTTGTTTTGGAAATGATTAGCCATCATTTGCGAGCTCGGAGTATGGTCCTTTGTAGGGTTCGTCGCATTTCCGCTTGGCGGTTTAGCTGCGCTGTCGCCCAGGGAATTCCAATTCTCCATGCCAGACCACTCTGCGACAGCCATTTGTGCGCCGGCTATCGATGCGTCGAACTTGCTCTGCACAGCCTTGATGCCCTCTACGGAGTTCTGCAGATAGAAGCGGATCATGTTGTGCATGATCTGCTTCGTTCGCTTGATATCGTCCCATTGGAACAAGACCTCCAAGAACCGGATGAGGTCTTCCAAGGCCGTCTTAATCTGGTTGAACACCCACTCGAGGGCGCCGACGATGGCGCCTACGGTATCCAAGACCGTATGATACACTTTGCCCGCAATATTGACGACAAATTGCCAGACACCACTGGCCGCGTCCTTGATCACCTGTATCACATGGTTCACTCCAGTCCGCAACCAATTGAAAAGATCTCCAGCGGCCACCCGAATATAATCGCCCAAGCCGAAAGTGGCAGTTTTGGCGATATCTGATACGTTTTCAATAGCAGCCGGTGCAGTGGAAGACAGTGACATCTTCTTCGTCAGAACATAAGCCTCCTTCAACTTCCGGATGCACTCAGCTGTGCTGTCCACATCCTCGTTCGTCGCGGACGGCGAGATCAACGGAGTGGTTTGCTTGGGCCCACTCACACCACCAGCGATTGTATTCGGGGTGAAATGTGCTTGTCTCAAAGCCGCCCTATCCGTGAGCGCCGATAATTTTGCGAACGATTGTTCCATGGGGTTCACTATGCTAGTAGCGCCCTCTACCGTGGCTGTAATGACGGACCCGATGATGCTCTCAGTCGCTTGGATGATGGTGATCTGTCCCGCATTATTGGTCTTCAGGACGACCGGGACTGGTGAAAGGATGTAGTAAAGGCCCTCAATATACACAGGAGTACGAGATGGAGTTGTAAGAGTGACTTGAGTTCCCGGAGAAACAATTCCATCCGTATCTGTGACTTTTATGGTCGTCGTGTACGATTTGAAGGACAGGGCTTTCTGCTGTGGAGGAGCTGACAGCGTGATTGGCTGACTCTGCCAGATCTTAGACTCCGTGTTTGTTGCCTGGATCACACGTTGGATACGGTTGCCACCAGCAGCAAACACGGTGTTGCCTCCATCGCGAATGTTGCAGAAAGAAGCAATACGCTCAACGTTGCTCAAGATGGGGACGGGGATGCTCCATGCCTGGGAATCGGCCAGTTTGAGTACAGGACAGGAAGTGTAGTACACCGTATTACTGCCGTTCTTACCGAACAGAGTGACTATGCCGTCGTGGGTCATAGCAGTCAGCGAGTCGGTGCCGGAGAGCAGTTCGTTCGTCATGATTGGCTTCCCTGCAGTGCCATCTCTAAGCTGCTCATCCGCCGCCCACCGATACAGAGTTGACTTCCCGATAGCGTAAAGATCCGTGGAACCATAAAGTGCAGAGGACTTGTCGATATGTCGCATTGATGCGATAGCCGTCGCGTGCGTCTGACCAGGCAGCGTCAGTCGTGTTGGCATTGGAGCCGCATCCCCAGATAGATTGAACATTGGCACGTAAACAAGCTGAGGGGCACCCTGGACCGTACCAGCAGTGTATATCCCGTCTATCATTCCTTGTGCGACACGGCCTATGCAACTACTGTACGTACCCTTCTCCACATCAAAGGGCAGTGTGTGGGGAATCCAGTGGGTGGTGGTCGAAGATGGGTCCACAATATACCGTGCTGTTGTCTTGAGAGATGACGAAGGGTTTTCAAGGATGTCAACCATGATGTATTGAATGCCTTGATCAGTTTCAGAAAACATGATTTTTGTGATTTGCACGGGATGCGGGCCCTTGGGCGCATCAAAAGGGAATGCTCGCCAACTTGGATGAGACGTCCAAGACGATGTTGTGTCTGGTGCATTTGAGAGAGATAAGAAAAGAGTGTCAGAGCCGCCTTTGCAGACTGCCATACCGAGGCCAATGGTTCCTTCATCCATCACGCTTTGGTTGACTCCAAAAGCTTCCACTGTCGCCCCAGTTCCAAAAGCTTGTTCCACAGTTGCAGAAGAGATATCGTCCACAACCCAACCCGTCTGTGATTCTCCAAGAACCTCTCTAAAGATATTGAGAGATTTCGACGCGTTGATAGCGAATAGTAGAGGGGTGCCGTTGGCCATCTGGAGGGCGCGAAACTCGCCCGTTGGATCAACCAACTGTCCCTGTACATAATTCAGCATCATTTCGGTGATGCTAGAAACTTGGAATTTGCCGCCTAGCGATCCCGTAGGTATGGGGATGGACACTGGAGCGGCAAGAGGAAAAGGGCGACTCGTACCATTGGCTTTTTCTGCTGATTTAGCAGCAGTAATGGTGAAACCCTGGGCGTTTGATTTCACTACGAATGGCTCAACGCCAGATTGTTCTGTTTTCGTGCTGAGAGCAGCCTTTTGGGCATGTTCCACGTCCTGATGGACTGCCGGAACCGGCCCCAACATTCCCTTAGCTCTGGCTTGTTCGATAGCCACGGCCATAGGAGACACTTCATCCAACTGCATTGGCTTCTCTGCAGTAACAGTGTCCGCTTCCATTATAGGTGCTGTCCGGCCGAACTGATCGTCGGTCGGATTTATGTACGTGATCAGGCTGACCAGGTCCTGGTAGTCGGAGAACGATGCGGTCTTGTAGGAGAAGACTCTAGCTCCGGGAAAGACAAAACTCTTCAACTGATCGAAGCGGATCGGGTTGATCGACGCCCCCAGAAAATCTCCACTTTTGCCTCTTACGTCGTCAATCAAGTCGTTGATGTGAGTGAAGAAGTTGATGATCCCGCTTGCGCTTCCGGATTGGGAATTGTCCGTCAGGGTATGTTTCTTCGGGTCAGGGTGGGAGACCATACTGAGGCTACCATGACTGTCAACGGATACGAGATACGCGTCACTAAGGATCTTGTCGACAACATTAGCAGAGGCACCAGAAGCTGCCCATTGGCAGTAGACGGAAACCTTGAGATGCTGCGTTATGGTGACTTCATTGGCTTCCCCAAAAGTCATGCCGAAGAGTTTCAATTTTCCCGAGACGAAGTCGCATGTGTAGGTGCTCGTTATGTTGAGTTCCCCATGTGTGAGGGCCATGCTATCACTTGCTCGCGCTACATCCGAGTAAGATAATGATGCAACGGTAGCGCCACTCTTGTGGTATGTCACACTAGGCTGCTGACCCCTTGCGAAACTCCAATAGTAACTAACGCCGCCGACTATATCGTATGCGTCGACGTCTGTCCATGGTTTGATGCAAGATTTCTTGGCCTGTGGAAGCATCTGCTCGACAAAGTAGGCTGCAATGACATCCCTCTTGACAGACATGACGCCACTAGATTGAGAAATATCCTGAGGCTCGATCCAGTTCCAAGAGAAGCTGGAAGCTCCCGGCACAGAACGTCCACCAGTGGCGCACAGATAATTCAGCGTGGTAGCGGATGTCTGCAGCTGAGAAGGGTTGTCGATCGGGGCTCCTATTGATGAGTCAACGACAGGACTAACGGATCGTAGTAGGCCTGTCAAGCGCAGAGGTGACCCGTCAGGATATTGCGCAACGGCGGTCACTCCAACAAGAGGCAACCCTTGTTCTTTAGCCTCACTAGCCCAGAGGTCGGCGAACGCTAAGCCAAGTAAATGACTGGCGTCTTTGTCGCCGACACCCACGAAGCTGGGTACCGTCTGCGAAACGGCGCTATCAAGGTTGAACAACAGTTGCTGCAAACTGAAAGCGGACCCTGAAAGATTGTTCAAGCGAGCCAACAGCTGCTTCTTCAGCTCCGGATTCTTGTTGAAGTAAGGCGTATCCAGATCCTTGTTCAGGTTCTGGCTAGTGATATCAGTCCTGGTCGAAACGTACCAGGGAGTTCCAGACGGCTGCGAATACCATTTCCAGGTTCCCGGGTTGTATCCTCCTGAAGGGCGAAAACTAATCAGAGTGACATCTGAGCAATACATGTTGAAGATGACGTTGTCTGCGCTCCTTCCTAGCGTAACGATGGGAGCTGGAAGCCTGATCTGGGGACCTTTTCCAGGGACACTCTGAACAAGGCCGGGAGGAACTCCCGCCCGAAGGCGAACGCCACATACAAAACGAGCGGCGAAAAGATTTTGGATTCTGGGGTCGGTGGTATCCGTGTCGTTCGGAATATCGAAAGGATTCACATTACCACTCTTGCTTAGTAGTTCGGTCAACGTCAGTCTGACAGTTGTGGCACCTTGCTGGTCGGCCATGTAGAAAAGGTACTGGTATGGCTGAGTCGTGCTTGTGTTTTGCAGGTACTGCAACAAGCCGGCATTGATGCTTTCCTGGGTTGTAGAAACCACAAGATCATATCGATATTTTTCATCCGCTAGGTGAGATGAGTTGGGTGCCATGTTCGCAATGTATTCTGAAGATCGTGCGGTGTGTGAAGGTGTAAATGCGTGCTTGGATATGAGCAGAAATCTCTAGGTAGTGAGCTTGGTGGTCTTCAAATGCTGCCATTGAGCTCGCAATATATATGTGTGTATGATGGCCACCACGCTGTAATTATTTCGGTTGATGCAGAGATATCACCAGACTTCCAAGCATATTGCTTTTCAATCTCAGCTCGATGATATACAAAGCATACCCCATACAGTTCTAGCGTAGATGCTATGCGTATGCTGCCAAGCACAAAAGATGCCGGCTCTTGTCAATCATGTTGCATGTACACACCCTCTCCAAGAGAAACTCAAAAGCATGACCTATCATATGCTGAGAATCTATGCGTACGTGTCCGGTTACTCTTCGTGGAGTGCATTTGGAACGCTGTGAAACGATGAAAAAGGGATGATTGCCGCACAATTGCCTTACGATGCGTCTGTTGAGTCTCTTAGTGCATCTAGTTGATCAGTAACGGTCCGGCGTAGCCGACGAGCATGGCTATACTGACGACTCCAATATGTTCCGTGGTGTATCCAACGCATCGTAGGCCGCTTACTAGTCTGCATTATGACTGCAGGGAGTAAAGGTGTGGGGACTGTAGTACGGCTGCACGGCTTAGAGTTTCTAATGCTATTAGTGGTGAGTGAGCGTTTACTTCTTGTAACCTTTCTAGTCCCTATTAGCTAAGTACAGCCTATATGCAGTCTAAGAAGCTGTACTACGGTTACAGTCTGTACTCAAAACGTTTTTGACCACTACTGTGCGTAAAACACTGAGAACTCACCTGTACGTGCCTCAGGATAGCCCTATTTAGGCTGTACTGCGGTAAGTTGGGTGCACTGATGTCCCAGCTGTTGTGAAGATGTGTGCGCCTACCAGGTAAGAACTGGTCCGACGTCCTACTGTTGAGTTTCTCGTCATTGCCACTTAGCTCGTACAAAGTGGTAGTATCTTAGGTGAGACACCTCCGCAAATGTAGAGAATTCAGCCTCTTGGTCGAGGCAAGGGTATTGTGCGAAAGAGACACTGTGTATAGTACAGCCACATATCACAGAGTCAGCGATGAGAATTTCTTCGTTAGTGTATCTATCGGATATTGGGACAGCGTACGTTAGGCTGACAAGGAACATCGACGCGTTGATCCAAGTTGAAGAACTTTGGTGTGCGTAGAGTCGGTCAGACCGGGTATTGATGGGATGGGGGGAGGAAGCTGAGAAAAAGCAGATAGTCCGTATGCAGTCTCGCACACCCAAAGCTTCCGGTTACTGAAGCAAGCGACGTTTGACTCCACATCACATCATGCTCACGCTCGGTAGTAAACCTACTCTTATCGTCTTGATTTTTTTCTAGCAATCCTGTACTTGAACGTTCTCGTGAACGCGTTGATTCATCGGAGTATAATATTCGACGACTCAAAGTTCCGTACGACAGAGCGCACAATAGGTGGGTTGATGCCAGACGTATGATGACAAATAAAATGCAGGCGTGGGAGGAAGTTGCAAGTGCATGAGAGTGTGACCGGATAGAGATGAGCCATTCTCAGGATGTGTCCATACACCCCTCTCTGAGTTTCCATGCCCAATAGCCAAATATGGACATAAGCTAACGATCGGGCCGATTTTGTTACATCTATCTCGGAGTCGACATGAGAATTTTCAAGGCTGCAGGAGCCCACCTGCACCTTTGAAGGTACAAAACCTGGTTTCGTCGATCTACAAGTTCAATGATATGGAGAGGGTGAGGAAGGCCGTCGTGTATACGCTTACATTACAAGACCAAGCTTCTTAACGTAGTTTACAAGCGAGTCGCCCGTACAAGCGAGGCGCCCACCCCACCAACTTTGATCACCTACCTCGCCTTTGCGTACAATGCCTCAACCCCACCACATTGTATCACGCTCATCTAAAGCTAATATACAGCTAACTATCTTGTCTCTTAACAAGCATTAGATTAAGACTGTACGAGCAGCTGCTTAGGCCTTTAATGTCCCTCGTACGACGCTACGCGACCGACGCGCTGGCAAGCCTCTACAACGCGATTGCCAGCCTAACTCGAAGAAGCTTACCTAGCTAGAGGAGGAGGTAATTGTTAGCTATATACTAAGCCTAGATTAACGTGGATTTGCGCCTACGTACGCAGCTGTACGTGATATAGCTAATAAGCTGCTGGCTGCGCGCGGCGCAGGCTAGGTTGGCGTCTACTAGCCGCGCAACTTTGTTAAGCGTATAGACAGGCTCACAACACGTTTTAACTAAGCGTACAATAGGCAGAGAGCTCTATGTAAGGACCCTATGTTAATTAGAGGCTAGTTTAAGCTCGTAGAGCAGACGAAGGCAAAGTACAGCATCTGCGATAAGGACGTCTACAACTTCGACAAGGCAGGCTTTATAATAGGCAAGATCAAGACCTAGCTCGTTGTAATAGGGTTAGAGAGGAGAGGCAGGCTAAAGGCTATCCAGCCTAGCGACCGTGAGTAGGTAACAGCAATAGCTGCGATTAACGCTGCTGGCTAGTTAGTCCTACTATTCCTCATCTTCGCTAGCCAGTATCACCTGTCTGCCTAGTATAAGGAGGCAGATATCCCACGCAACTAGGCGATCGCAGTTAGCGACAACAGATAGACAACTAACAAGCTAGGAGTTAAGTAGTTAAAGCACTTTATTAAGCATACAGAGGGGAAGGTTGTTAGAGCACATTAGCTACTTGTCCTTAATAGCTACAAGAGCTACTAGTCTCTTAAGTTTTAAGAGCTCTGCAAGGAGAACAATATCTACACGCTCTGTATGCCACCTTACTTATCTTACCTACTTTAGCCTCTTAACGTTAGCTGCTTCTCGCCGTTAAAGCGAGCGTACAGCCGTAAGATTAAGAGCCTAATCTGCTATTAGATTAACTACATTACTAAGCTTAAATTCCTGCCAGCCTTTAAGGCAGCCTTTAATCGCTCGTTTACTACAGCTAATATCTGCTTAGCTTTTCGAGGTGCAGGCCTTGTTCCTCTCTAGCTAGACGCTGTCCTATTAAAGCTAGACGTGCAGCTGCGTACGCCTACTCTAGCTGCTCTACTAGAGGCTCTCTGGGAGGCTTGTACGCCGAGCAACGTACGTAAGCTTAAGGCTTAATTAACATTAATACGTAATCGCGTGCGACAGCACAAGAGCTTATTACTAGCTTCAATTATTAAGGCAATTAACTAGCTTAAGAAGGGGGCTAAGGTGATAATGCTCTTAGCTAAGCTAATGCGTAATTAGATTGCCAGCCTTAAGAAGGCTAATAAGGCAGCCTTAGCGCGTAAACAGCGTAAGAAAAAGCGTTTACAGAAGCAAGGAGTCTTAATAAAGGGAGAGGGAGAGGATATACTCGCTTAACGTGAGGCTGATCAGCAGATTGCTCGTAAAGAGCGTTAAGAAGGAGAGCGATTAGGCCTTAGCCGCCAGGCTCAGGCGCGCTGCAGCAGGTGCAAAGAGACTAGGCACAACTCACGTACATGCAAAAAGAATACTTTAGATACTGCTTAATCTACTCTATTAATATCTATTTATAATCTTAAAGGGTGGTTGAGTTGCATAGTTAGATAGGTGATCAAAGTTGGTGGGGTGGGCGCCTCGCTTGTACGGGCGACTCGCTTGTAAACTACGTTATTGTTCATGGGGCGTGCGTGTTTGCGTGGGTAGACTTCCTGCCTGGCATCAATTTTTGCTGGCCACGAGACATCCGTGGATCCCTGTGGGCGCTCCGTCAAATTGGTCTCGACCACGCTCAGAGGTGGTGTGCTGCGCGTGTTAGCCGGATTTACATATCTTCCTAATAAGAGGTTGATGTTTGTGCTCTGTTTAGTGGCTGCGATTTCGACAACGCATCGTGACCAAAAAAACAAATATGCACTGCACTGCACGGCACGGCACGGTACGGCACGGTACGTCACACAGTAGCGAGTATTGTTGTTTTTACGGAACCCTCCGCACCGTTTGCTCATCGATCACCCATGGCATCATCCGGCAGTAATATGCAGCCATTGCTTGGGCGCTTTATGGTGTGCGCCTCCCATGTCCATGCCGCGTACTGTGTTGCTTGTGGCCGCGGCCCGAATTCACGTTACGCTACCTGTGCTGAAAGCCGTTGTGGAACATCTCTATCCATCGGGTAACAAGAATCACTTAATCTACTCGGCAAACCATGAGGATGCCAGATCTGCGACAACCAAAACTAACGCACAACCCAGAACGACCCAAGATTAGTCTTTATTCTGACGGAACGCTCTCCATGAACAACGCAGATGCTAGATACAAGGAAGCTTTTGCAGGCTGAGGTGTGCAGCCTCCATCTACATCGCATGAAATCACATGTCTTCGCGTTTTAGTGCGTGGCGTTAGATCAGCGCGGATGCTCCCTTCCTCCCCACACCACAGCTGTCACCAAGCTCAGTTAGTCGCAACGACCTGCTCCGCCACGTGCCGGCACAACTCAACGGTCGGCTGCTTCTTCAAAATTACGAATACGGGAACCTCGACTCCGAACTGCTTGAGGAACCAATATCGCAGCTCAACCGCAATGAGCGAGTCAACACCAAGCACATACGCCGGCTTGCCGACATCCAGACTCTCGGCCGGCACCGACAGCGACTTGCCTAATTTCCCGAGCAACGCCATAGTAACAATGTGCGTAGCCTCTTCAGCATCAGCCGCCGCTCTGATGAGGGCCAGGTAGTCGACCGCCGTCGCATCGCGTCCGCTGCCACCTCCAGTGCTGTTGACCAGCTCGACTTGTCCCAGACGAAGGAGGTTCTTGAACAACGGCTTGCCTACCCAGTGCAGCACGCCATCCTGGAACATACGATACAGCTTCGCAGGCTTATCATGGATGTTCACCACCTGCGCTGCTGCGCCTGCACAATCATACGATGGATCGCACAGGACGTCCAGAATCGCCATCAGCTGCTTCTGCGTCAACCCGCCCAGTCCAGCACGCAAGCTCTTTGTCACGTCCTCAAAGTTGTCGCTCGCCCACCCAGCCTCCAGAACCAAGCCGAGATCGAACGAGACACCCTTGAGCCCGCTCGCGGCGCGGTGACGTGCAAGCGCGTCTTCAAATGTGTTACCTGCAGCGTAGTTGGCTTGTGCGGGGTTGCCGATAATACCGCTCATGGAAGAGAGGAAGACCATAAAGTCCATATCCTTTGGCAGGAGCTCGTGGAGGTTCCAAGAGCCTTGGTACTTGGGCGCCAGGGCACGGTGGAATTGCTCAGCAGTCATGTTTGAGAGCATGTTGTCTGACAACACCATGGCTGCCTGGATACATCCTTTGATCGGGGGTAGTATCTTACTAGCCTCCTCTAGTGTCGCCTGCAGGACGGCGCGATTGGAGATATCTGATGCCGGAGCGTGGATCTCGACTCCCTGAGCTTCCATTTCTTTGATGAAGGCGATGACATCGGTGCGCCCGGCGACACCTCGGGACGAGGTGACCAGGAAATGCCGCGCGCCGCGAGAGGCCATCCAGCGCATGATCTCGCGCCCTAATCCGCCTAATCCACCACTGATAACATAAGTAGCCTGCGCTTCAAATCCATACGAAGGCGTTCGCGCAGGTTGATATACCACCACATCACCAGGTGTCTCAAAGTCGATGACCGCTTTTCCAGCAATCTTACCACCCTGCAATGCGCGCATCGCCTCCTCGATCTTACTCGGGGCGAATGCATGCAGCGGCTTGGGATTATGAAGCTCAGGATGCGCCGCAAACAGGCTAAACACATCGTCGAGCACGAGTTGCATCAGTGGTTTGTTCTCGGCGTACATTCCCGCAACATCCACGGCTGCAAAGGTGACGTTGCGCAAGAAATGGCCCATCTCAAGTGTGTTATTCGCAAGAATGTCGGCTTTGCCGATGTCGATGAAGCGGCCAAAGGGCGCAGTGCAGCGCCATGAATGTTGAAGGAGTTCTCCGCCGAGAGAGTTGAGGACGACATCGACACCGCGGTTATTTGTGCCGTGAAACACATCATCGACAAAGCTGGCCTCTCTGCTGTGGAAGATGTGGTCATCAGCGAGTCCGTAAAGCTCCTTCACTAGCTCGCGCTTCCATTTGCTTCCTACCGTGACGAAGACGTTCGCCCCGCGAAGTTGCGCGAGTTGGATAGCAGCTTGGCCTACAGCACCAGCACCAGCGTGGACCAAGATGCTCTCGCCCTTGCGCAGCCGGCCTACGTAATCGAATGCATACACCACCGTAGCCCATACAGCAGGGATAGCAGCCGCGTCCAAGAATGAAATATCGTCGCGGGGGATCTTGCGCGTCGACGCCTCGTCGCAGCGGACATAAGTCCCACAGCATCCACCGGTCGAGAAGATGAAGTACATGACGCGGTCGCCAGGTTGCAAAGTACAGTTTGGCCCGACACGTTTCACGGTACCAGATCCTTCAAGACCGAGGCCATCACCAGGAACTTGGCCTAAGGAAATCATTACATCGCGGAAGTTGAGGGAGGCGGCCGCTACTTCGATCTCGATCTCGCCGGATTGCAGCTCGTTGCTAGGGGCTGGAACTTCAGTGTAGTAGAGAGTGTCGAGGAGACCAGGCTGCTGGATGGTCAACTTTATGCGCGGTTTGAGATCAGCTTGCCCGAGCGTGAATGCGAGTTTGTCGGGCAGTTTCGCGCGCTCGGCGAGAGTGTGATTAACGCTCTTCTGTGGGACGACACGCGGAATATGTATAAGGCCTTTCTTTACTGCGTACTCGGATTCGGCGTCTGCGCTCTTCCCTCCTCCTATCTTGTGCAAGTGCTCGATGAGACGGAGTACATGGCTCGTCCCCTCAGTCCAATCCTCCGTCTCTAAGCTTAAGATTACGAAGGCCTGATCACCTCGCTCAGAGCAGATACTTCTCGAGAAGCCGACTGCCATCTCGGCGGCAGGGTTGCTGGCACCGGGGCTGCCACCGCGTGTGACCCAGAGGACGGTCTTGGCATCCAAGCTAATCTTCTTGAGAGCCTCAAACTGCCGCCCTGCGATAGTGCCCAGGAGAGACGTGTCTAGCTCGAGCAAGCTAATGACATTCGTGTTGCTTAGCTTCACCCCGGCAGCAATCAGACCGTCGAGTGTGTATGTCTCAGTGTCTCCGATCCACGATACAGCGGCCAGCCTTGATCTCAGCACATCGGTGTATGCAGACTGTGTGGGATCTGCGACGATAACCCAGCTCTCGCGTGCGGCTTCAACCTTGACCTCCTCTGGTCTTGTCGTGACGAGCGTTGAGACGCGGTGACGAGGTTTGTACTCGTTGTCTCTGAATACCATGTCCACACCCGAGAAGCCTGCGGTCTTGAGCGCAGCGTCCCATCCATCTTCAGTAAGAATAGGTCCCAGCGCCTCATCTTCTCCAGGTACAGCGTCAACATCCTCACCCTCCCACCAATGGCCCTCGCGCATCCACCATCCGGGTAGCAAGCCGAAGATGATACCGTCACGGATGTTGTCAACAGTAGTCTCCATCATAATTAGTTTGCCGCCCGGGCGCAGAAGTGCAAGGAGATCGCGGAGGCACTTCATAAGATCCGATGTAGTGTGGATGACGTTGCAAGCCATGATCACATCGTAGCTGCCGAGCTCAAAACCTTGCAGAGAGGGATCAATCTCCAGGTCAAGTTTGGCGAAGCGCATGTGCTTTTCGGCAAAGTCGAATTTCTCGCGCGCCTTCTCGAAGAAACCGACTGAGACGTCGGTGTAAGCATACTCACCGAAACGCAGAAGCTGATCACCTTGGAGACCTTCAGTGTCGACCAAGAACGGTAGGACCTTGGATGTGGCACTGCCTGTTCCTGAACCAACCTCGCAAATTCTGAGCTGAGGATTTGCGTGTGCCAGGATGCTCATGTATGCGCCAGCTTTGCGGTAATGGCGAGAGTAAAAGTCGCAGTGATAGAAGTCATTGGCAAGATTTCCCTCAAAGATGATCTGTAACGCGTTATCTGTCCCGACCAGGATACCGTAGAGATGTTCGCCCGCTTTCTTCACCAGCTTCTGTGTTGGCTCGTCATCTGCCTCGCGCAAGACATCTTTGATATTCAAATGACCTAACCCTCGTGACTCCAACGTATATTTTTCCCTGTTCGCGCGGACCTTGCGCAGGAAGTCTACGTATTTGGTCAAGTGGTTGTCAAACTCTACTGGCTCGCCGTTCTCAATCTTTTCTAGTGCTTGCTCGATGAAATACAGCGCGATGGCGTCTGCACGGTCAACAGCCTCGGCGTCCTTGGGGTCTGGTGAGAATTGTGGGTCCCGTGCGAAGAGCGCCTTGAGATAGGCCTCCGTCTCGGTTTTGTCAAGCAGGGAAAGGTCAGGCTTGAAGTCAATCCCGTACGAAAAGCGACTAGCACCGTCGTCGTCATCGCGAGTGCTGCTACCTGCGCCAGCAATCACGGTTCCACGCTCGCCTCTTGCCACAATAACCGGCTCACCAGTCTCAGCAAGGAGGGTGCTAGCATCCCACTCAAACTCTCTGAATGTGCGAGCGACCTCCTTTGTTGCAACGTGCAGCAGTGGATTGCCAGGCACTGTGAATAACTTATGCGAAACCCAAAGCTCCTTGAGGTTGCTGAACATGAGTGTTGGAATGGCCTCCCACCCGCCCATGCTCAACGAGACAAAGCCAACGTGGAACACCGAGTCGAACGTTGTAGGATGAATCACACATGGATCCTCTTGGGCGTATGGCATATTCTTCGCATAATTCCGCAGCGCAAGAGTACCCGACGCACACCCGTTGCGGGAGTACTTGATATCCCGCAAGCCCTGGAAATATGGCCCGTAGTCGAATCCAGACTTCTTGCTCAGGTTTTCGTACAGCTGCCCGCTCTGTACACTCAACTTACACTGCTTTGCCGCGGTTGCGTGCTCCTCGCTGACGGCGCTTGCCCACCTAGCTTTGCGTGCGACTGTTTCGGGCGAAGCCTCCGCATCCTCGAGTTCAACACGAATGCTGCCAAACGCACACTCAATCCACTCATCGCCTCCGAGCGTAAACACCCGCCAGTCGTATACGCCTTGAGTAGCGTCTTTGGCTGTATGTCGGCGCGGCTGAAGGTAGATTTTCGCCTCAGTGCCCTTTTCCGTCTCGTTCACAGGAATAGAGCGCATGAACCGTACGTTTTCGAGCTTGTACCCACTGATTGCCGCGTTGGGTGGGAGAAGTTGCCGTGCAGCCTCAATGGCCATTACGAGCATGCCTGTGCCAGGGTAGAGCGGCGAGCCTTCGAGCGCGTGGTCAACGATCCAAGGAGCTTCGGCGAGACGGATCTTGTGGTGCCATGTTGGTTGCTGGGGATTGAAGTCGTTCTCGCGTAGACCCAGGAGGGCGTGCCTCCGAAAGGGTCGTTGCGAGTAGAGGGCACTGATGCGGGGTTCATCCCAGTAAAGCTTGGCCCTGGAGAATGGGTAGGCTGGGAGGTCTGTTACTCGCTTCGGCTGGGTTATGGGCTTCAGAGTGGCTTGGTTGGGCATGTTGAGATTGATGGGTAGACCGGCGCTCCAAAGGGCGCCGATGGTTTCGAGGAGAGACTGGATGTCGGGTTGACGAGGGTTGAGCACAGCTGCATATGTCCACTTATCTTGGCCTTCACCAATGTGCGCAAGGATGTCTTTGACTGGCCGTCGAAGAGCAGATTGAGGGCCGATCTCAACAAGGAATTTGGTAGCTTGCTTCCGCTCGCTTATCAGCGCTGTTACAGCGTCGGTGAAGAGAACTGGCGATAGAAGGTTCTTCACCCAGTAGCTTGGTATCGCAAGACCCTCCAACGTGATGAAGCTACCTTCTGTGGATGAGAAGAATGCGACGGTACTCGACGCCTTGCTGTTTCTTGCTGGAGCGCATATACCGGCCAGCAAACCCTCATATTCCACTGCACCATCCCGCAGCGCCCCGGAGTGATACCCGATTGTTACAGGCAGCTTCCGTACGAAAGTTTCCTCGGCCTCTAGCGTCTCACACAAGCGTGCAATCGCCACGACGGGACCCGACAATGTGACGTTGACAGGGCTGTTCTCACACGCGACCGTCACCGATGGCTCAGCCTTTAGATACGGCTCAACAGCCTCTTTGCCCAAGCCCACCGACATCATCGTGGTCTTCTCCCTCGCTTGGTCAGAAGCCAGCTTGTCGGCCACAACACCACGGAAGTAAGCCACCCGCCATGCACTCTCACGATTCAGCCCACCTGCACAGTATGCAGCGGCGACCTCACCAGACGAATGCCCAACTACAGCGCGAGGAACAAGGTTCCACGTGCGCAGCAGTTCTACGAGAGCAATCTGTATGGCGGTACAGAGGGGCTGGGATAGTGCCGGTTTACTAACTCTGCTTATGTCCTTGTCCTTCTCAAGTTCTTCTAGCACAGACCATGTACTTCCCAGTGTTTTGAGATAAGCGTCGCAGTCAGTGAGACTTTGGCGGAAGATGGGATAATGCAGAAGGCCGATAGCCATGCGCGCGTATTGCGCGCCTTGCCCTGTGAAGACGAATGAGAGATCGGGGGCGGAAGAAGTGCTGCTGAATATGCTCGGCGAGACGAGGGCTGTGAGATCGTCGGTAATAGAGGAGACAACGGCGAAGGAACGGTAGCTGAGTAGCGATCGATGCGAGGAGAGGGTGTAGGTTAGGTCTGAGAGGTAGTCCGGCGCGTGGGGGGTATCGCGTGAAAAGAGGAAGTCTTGGAGGGTCGCTGCTTGGCGCGTCGTACCGTCGCTGTCTGCTGCTGAGAAAGGGATGATGGCGTAGGGGGTTGCGGATGGGAGGGCGCCGTTGCCATTGGTATGTCCGTTGGTATGTCCGTTTGTGTATCCGTTGGTGTGTCCATTGGTAGCTGTGGGCTCGCCAACCGATTGATGCAGGCCTTTCAAGCCATGACTGCGCAGGTAGTTGCATGCGTCGTCGAGAATCACATGGGCGTTGCTCCCTCCATATCCGAAGGAGCTCACGGATGCCCTACGAATCTCTGTTTGCGGCCATGGTACTGGTTCCTTGGGAAAGGCAAGCTGCAAATACTCTGTATCAATAGCAGGATTCGTCTTCTCGAACATGGCGATGGGCGGAATCACAGCCTTCTCCAGCGCAAGAACGGCTTTGATCACACCAGCCATACCCGAAGCGCCCTCCAAGTGACCAATATTGGATTTTACTGAACCAACATACAGTGGTCTATCGGACTTGCGACCATCGCGGAAAGCCTCTCCTATAGCGGCCGCTTCGATGGGGTCGCCAACCGGTGTTCCGGTGCCGTGAGCCTCAACATAGTCCGTATCAGCAACATCAAGGCCTGCAACACGATATGTGTCTCGCAACAGATCAAGCTGCGCCTGCTGACTTGGCTGTGTGATACTGGGTGTTCGACCATCTTGATTCGCACCCGTGGCCCGGATCACTGCCCTGATAACGTCTTTATCTCTTATGGCAGCTTCCAGCGGTTTGAGCAAGACGAAACCAAATCCTTCGCCTCTTGCATAACCATTCGCCTTCTCATCGAAGCTATAACTCTTTCCGTCAACGCTTAGAAACCCCCCGTTGCTGAGCGCAAGTGCTTGGCTCTCGGGTGTAATAAATGTATTCGCGCCGCAGACAAGCGACATGGCGCTCTCACCTGCGAGAATACTCTGCACGCCGAGATGCAAAGCATATAACCCCGATGAGCAAGCTGTATCAACTGTGAGAGACGGCCCCGCTAGATCGAAGAAATGGCTGACACGGTTGCTCAGCATGGATGAGCCATTGGCAGTGGCGTGATAACGCGACTGTGAAGCAAAGTCGCGTCCAGTTATGGTTTCGCCATCTCGGGAGAAAGATGCACAGTAGACTGATGTGGGAGAGCGAGACAGTGTTTCCATGGGTATACCCGCGTTTTCGAACGTGCGGTAGGCGCCCTCGAGAAGACCGCGCTGCTGCGGATCTAGAACTGATGCCTCTGCGTATGACATGTTGAAGAAGGGTGCGTCGAAACTGCGGGGGTCTTCTTCCATGAAATGTGCATGTCGGATGCGTAACTACCGGAGTCAGCTTGGTTGATTCTCAGATGTCAGAAATCGTCGTTTGGACTCACACTGTCTAACCGATTCGGGTCCGGATGGTAGAAAGCATCTATGTTGAATCGATCGGACGGTATCTCTTTTGATACGTTCCTCGCACTCATCAGTAGCTCCCAGAAGGCTTGTGAAGATACTGCATCGCCTGGGAACTTCATGTTCATGCCAATTATGGCTATGGGGGTCGTTCTGTCCGTAGCCATGGTTGCGATATACAGTATGTGACTCGCTGAATCCGATTGCTTCTAGGTATTATGTTAAAGTTTGTGAAGCGCTGTTCGAGACAGTAGCTGACACAAGGAGAACTGGGGATTCAATAAAGTTGATCTTTTACACGAACATCGACGAATCTATACTAAATACCTAGGTACACTTGACGACTGGCCGAAAACTACACGCCAGCCTCGCATCAACATCTGGTTGAGTAGACACACCGAGCTGATTCCTGAATAGTGTCATGGCCAAAGCGTTTCTACCTCATCCAGAAGGTTGAGTAAGCCCGAGCTGTTAGCTTACGGTGATACTGTGAGAGCCGCATCTGCAAATACGACGCTACAGGCACCCCATGTTACAAGTCGAACGGGTTCTTCCATGAGTAAACGGTCAAGTAGGCCCGAGTCATTAGCCTACGGTGATACTTGGAGGGCCACGTGTAGGTAGAGGATGCAAGCACCCCATGTTGTTGCCTGGCTTCGGGTCTTTTTGGTTCGGGGTGTTTGAGAGGACAGAAGACGAGAGGACTAGTCGATGAAAGTTGCCTTGCTGTTAGTTGCAGCGGTGATTAGATAACCGTGCGGCTGATGACAAGCTCCACCGTACAGGTTAGCGCGTGGCTCGGGCTCGTGCCGAGCCACGTAAGAACTTCAGAGAAACCGAGAGACGCTCCGACGCGCCAGCTACATCTTCTTGTCTTCGTGCTCGTGCCGTGATGACCCGATTACGACTACTCTAGGCTGGTTGATTATGTGACGGCGCTGGTTTACCGGCAGCGTCGGAAGTGGTGATCCGGGGGCGTTCGCGATGGTGAGTGCCATGACTGCCATCACTGCGAATACGCGCCAGCTCGAAATTCGGCTTCTTCAATCTACCCGGACTCACTTCGGACTGTTATCATAGAATTAGTCGACGAGTCTAGTGCCAGAGCCAGGCTATGCGATACGTGCTTATGCCGTCTTTCTGCAGTCTGGAGTTTTTGACTTCCTACAGGACACCAAGCAGTAATCGTTCAGATCTGGGAACTCACTCACGCCCAATGTTCGCCGTTTCTCATCAAACACAACTTACCGCTCCCTTCTCGTTGATGGAAACTTCCAATTAGAAAGCACGCAACTTCGAATATGAGCATTCTAATATCCTTGGACATTGACTCCTCAAAACTTCTTCTTTACGGCATTGTCACGATCATATTCCTCTCAGTTCTGACGTCCGGATCGCACAATGGCAAGAAGTCTAAGTCATCGATTCCGCATGCTCCGCGCATTCCATACAAACTTCCTTTCGGACTGGATATGGCTTGGAAACTCGTAAAACGTCTACATTCAAACACATTTGTTGAATACGTATGCGAGGAAGTTCTCAATACTCCTGGTCGTACGATCGAGATGAATCTACTAGGGGGTGACATTTTCATCACCGATAGAGCGGAGAACATCAAGGCTATCCAAGCAGATCAGTTTGCGGACTTTGCTAAAGGGCAGACGCCACATGATGTGTTCAGTAGTATATTGGGAGACTCTGTCTTTACAAGTGAGTGCGATCTCGGAAACTACATGATACAGCTGCTGACGTCATTCTAGCGGATGGCCCTTTGTGGAAGACGAGCAGGGAGCAACTAGAGCCGCATGTCTCTCGTGTTCGTCCGGATGATATACCTGTAGCTGAGGAACACATGCAGAAGCTTCTCAAACTGATCAAAAGCTCGCCCGAGAGGGTCGATGTGTACGATGTGGTCGACAGGTTTCAACTCGATCTAGTGAGCCAAGTTTTCCTTGGGGAATCCACAAACTCACTATCAGCGAACCAACAACCTTTCCGTAAGGCCATGGAAGATCTGCTGACATACAATACCAATCGTCTACTTTTTGGCCGCCTTGCAAATTTGTTTCCCGACTGGCTTTTTGCACCCAAGGCCTATCGCGAATTGACGCGTTACATCAACGACCTCATCGAAAAGACTCTGGCTCTGCCGATCAACAATCAGACAGATCTCAAGACAGAGAAAGAGTTTAACCTTGTGGAGGATCTGGTCGCCACGCATCCGAATGATCGATATTTTATCAGAGGCCAGCTCATAGCAGTCCTGATGGCTTCTAAGGATCCGGGTGCTATCCTCTCTACGTGGACCATATACCATCTGGCCCGGAATCCAGCATTGTGGAAAAGACTTCAGCAGGAAGTTGAAGTGCACATCGGCATGGATGCAATTCCTACAACAGCTCAACTGAGGAAGTTATACCTCCTAGCCAACACAGTCAAAGAGTCCATGAGAATGTACCACCCCCTCGGCCTCAACATTCGAGAGGCCAGAAGTGATGCGATTCTGCCTGTCGGCGGCGGCCCAGATGGGAGAGATCCCATATCGGTTTCAAAAGGACAGATCATTGTTTACTCAGTCGCTGGCCTCCAGCGCAACAAAGCCAAGGTCGGCGCAGATGCTGATGTATGGGATCCTTCACGATGGGACACTTGGTCGCCAAAGTACGGCGACTACCTACCCTTTAGTATCGGGCCACGTCAATGCCCCGGCAGAGTCTTTGGTCGATTTCAGATTCAATATATCCTGGTGCGACTTCTTCAAGAGTTTGAGAGGATTGAGTGGTGTGGACTTGGTGGTGATGGAGACAAAGGCACGGAAGAGATGAAGATCAAGGTCGAGCTCAATCTTAAGCCAGCTGAGGCCGTAGTTTGCAACTTCGTGCCGCGTCGCAAGAATACTGCTTAGCGCTGAGATTGAAAGATTTGCCGGCGTTTTGGGCGATCAGAGCCTGTGATGGATATATCCGACTAGCATGCAAGGAATGATATCCTCATACTCCTTACACTATGCTAGATGCAAATTTCTACTGACGCTGGATCGCGCCAGCATCTGGAATCTAGGCTACGTCCTTGTTGTCACGGTCTACAGGTCATCTAGGCGTGCATTTCCCCAGACGTTCCAATTCCGATCGGAACTTCTGGTTCAGGGTCCGCACTAACTCAGGTGCCCACAGCCTGACTCGCAAGCCACCGTTAGCATGAGTACTAGGTTATCCAGCGGTGTAATGCAAGAAATCTACCGAATGTCCGACATAGTGCCACAGACCACTGCTGACTACCACCGAAACTAAGCTCTTAGTCTGACGGGCATTCTTGGTCGTCAACAAGTTGAAAAGACAACATCCGTTTATCCAACAACCTGGGTACCCAGGCTGTATCGTGCATAGGCGGTGGAGCAATGCGGGTGGCTTACGACCTGAAAGTAGGCCGGTTGTGGAAAACGCCGAACAGACATGCGACATCGTACTCGGTTGGATCGTTGTTCAGTCATACATCTTCGCGGAATAATCCTTAGTCCACATTGGTACTGGGTACCGACAACTTCCGCATATCGTATATCGTATACGCAAGACGTTGCTCACGGATGAGCATTACCACACCGCGAATACGAGTGGCCGATTACTAGACACCTACTAAGCAGATATACCCACCAATCCCATGCTTGGATAGGTATCAACGTACACTTTCCTTACGCGTATTGAACAGCTATTCGCAACATTCGTGCTTCCATATACGCGCGATGGGCACCGCAACAATATGGTTCACTCGAGGGATCGCCAGATATGACGAGCTATCTTCGATCTGGATAATTATGGGAATAACTATATGCGTGGTAATGAACCCAACTGAACACCATGTAAGACACAAGTCCACTGACCTGCGTTTCAGGCTGTAGTGTATACTCTCTGGACTGTTGTCTACAACCTTTACCTCAATCCACTTAAACAAGTACCTGGCCCTTTTTTGTGGTCTATCTCGTCTACACCGCTTTTCCTGGCATCCATCTCTGATACGCCACATAAACAAATCCTCGAGTTGCATCAGAAGTATGGCGGGGTCGTCCGCACAAGTCCAAACTCCGTGTCATGTCTCCACGCAACAGCATGGAAAGAGGTCTACGGACACCGTAAGCCCGGCCAACCGGAAAACCTCAAACACCCAGGCTTCGTAGCCGAAGTCGCATCAGGTATCATTGGGGCCGACACAGAGACTCATACATACCAACGTCAACTAATAGCCCCGGGATTTTCGGCGCAAGGGATGCAGCGCCAGGAGCACATTATTCGGCACCATGTCAACAACCTCTTCAGCTGCTTTGAAGAACACTGTGCCAAAGGACAACCCCTTGATCTGGCCAAGTGGTACAATTATTTCTCGTTTGACATCATCGGTGATCTCAGCTTCGGCGAGTCCTTTGGGAACCTGGAGCGGGGAGATTTCCACCCGTGGATTGCGACGATCTTAGAGTTCTTCGTTGCGCAGCATGATATGGCGCATTTTCGGCGGGCATATCCGTTGTTGGAGGCAATGGTGGGCCCTCTTGTTAAGGTCCTTGCTGCGAAGATCATCCTGAAGCATAACACGTTCATGCGTACCCAGGTCACGAAGCGTTTGGCTTTGGAGCCTACTCGGCCAGACTTCATCGATGGTATGAAGTCTGACCATGCTAAGGGAAAAGAAGGCCTTTCCTTTGAAGCAATCTGTCATAACGCGAGCATCTTCGTCGTGGCTGGATCCGAAACGACTGCACTCGCACTTACCGGGGCGACTTACCTACTCTGTACCCATCCAGAGGTGCTCACCAAGCTCAAAGAAGAGATTGACTCATCTTTCGATAGTGAAGAACAGATCACTCTTCTCAGCGCGCAGCGACTCAAGTATCTTACAGCCGTCATAGATGAGACCCTGCGTATCTACCCAGCCGCTGTAGGCTCCGTGCCGCGACTGATCCAACGCCATGGCGAGGTAGTCGGCGGACACGTCCTTCCCGGAGGAACATGCGTGGATATATGGCATTGGGCAATGTATCATAACCCAGCTAACTTCACCGAGCCAGAGGTTTTTGCTCCCCAACGATGGCTTGGAGACCCTCGCTTTGAAGGCGATAAGAAAGTGGCATTCCAGCCTTTCTCAACGGGAAAACGCAGTTGCATTGGTCAGAATCTTGCGCATTCCGAGATAAAGCAGATCATGGCCCGGCTGCTGTGGAAGTACAATATTGAGCTCGTAGATCGCGAGTGGTACGACAAGCCATGGCATGATCAACCCGTGCGCGCTTCTTATGTGCACCCGCCGTTGAATGTTAGATTGAGTCTTAGGACAGAGCAGTTGAAATAGATTCGTACAGCCAGTCAGATGAAAATTACAATCCTATTGCAGCGTGGACGAAGGACGTAGCTCCGCTCAAAGATACTCGGGTGTGGATTCCGCGTACCGGAACGTTCCGATGCCGGTCGGAAGCTCCGGTGAACACCACAAGTTTTCGATCTTCTGACTAGAACTCATGCATTAAGTCCTCTGAGACGTCCAGGGATGACAAAAGATTCCTGGTCTCACTCAGAACCTTCTTCTGCAAATCCTCGCCGCGCTTTGAATACATCAGAACAGGATATCTAGCATGATGTCAGCGAAGACTGGTCGAAACGCAGTCGAGTGGACCTTCACTTACGGGCGTACTCCCCACTCGCTCAAAAAGCCTCCATGACTTTCTCGCCCTGCGACTGCCACGGCATGAACGTATGTACTGGCACCCTCTTTCAAGCTCCTGCCAAACAGAGCAAAGTAAACTGAGAACATGTATCTCAAAACAATACTTGTGTTGATGGTGCGCCAGATCTCCGTATCGCCTACCAACCCCGGGCAAACCGTGTTGATAATCACCTCATCCGGGTCGACCAGCGTTGCCAGTCTTCTCAGAACAACCATTTGCAACAACTTCTCGCGGGCATACCACTTCGTAGGATCGTACTTCTCGTCAAACTGCGGCAAAATTGGTTTCTCGTGATTGAAATCCGCAAAATATGCGGTGGTAGATGTCACAACCGTAAGTCTAGCTGGCTTTCCGCCCAGACCTCCTTTGGACCTTAGAGTCGGTAAGAGAAGCACAGCTAGCATGATTGTCGAGAGGTAGTTGACTTGGAAAGTCTGTTCTTTTCCTGTCTTGGTCGAGACAATACAGTCCTTATTCTGCACACCAGCGTTGAGGATGATAATGTCAATCCTACCTAAAGTCTGACCTTTCATGGCAAACGCAGAGACAGACTCGAAGTCTTCCATGTCTAGGATCCAGACCTCGACTTGAGCGATTGGAAACTCATCGCGGAGAGTTTCTGCCGCGGCATCGCCTTTGGCTTGAGACCGGACGGCTAGTATCAGCCGAGAGAGATCTAGCTGGAGAAGCTGCCGTGCTGCTTCGAGCCCTAGACCGGTATTTGATCCGGTGACTATGGCTGTCTGGCCGTCAAGTTTGACGTCTGCTGCGATTGGAGGAGGGTGCATGAACAATTGGCGGTATATGAAGCCTATGCCACTTTGGAAAATGAGGCGGCTGCGGATTGGGTCCCATGAAGACATGTTGACTGTCGTATCGATACTCAGAAGTGCTTTTCATGGTCCACTGTCGGAGTACCTTACAATATCAGTGACTTTGGTTGCAGCAATAAGCCCTAAACAATGAGGTGTCTCTATTTGTGGGTCGAAAAGGCCCTGCATCGTATTCGCAAGCCCTGCAGCAGTCGACTACCCCGGCGTTATCCTCTTTATCCAGATCTCAGAAAAGTAGAATCGTGGCCTGGCCAGAAAAGCTCTAGATTTTGTCGGTGAGCGCAAGAGCCACCGAATTTCCGCCTAGCTGAAAGACACCGAGTCGCATCCGGAAGTTCCCCAAAGCCACCGGATTACCGCCTAGCCAATCAAGTGGGTACCTTCCATGCTAGCGTGCGACTCGCATCGTGACATTCAAGGCATCGAAAGACAAGGCCGTTGGTAGTTATTTGTCTTTCTCTACCAATTCGCTCGAAACCATGCCTGCACTCGTGGAGCTCCCTTTCAAAGGGCTAACCCTCATCGCCAAATGTGCTTTCCAGCCGATCATCACCGGGACAATTCTCGGATTACTGCTGTGCACCCCAGAACAGACATGGGGAGACGCATTGGAAGCAGCGTCTTTCTCCGGAACCATCAACCCATCCAATCTGATTCGAACACTCGGTTTTCTGGTCACTGTGGGTGTGATGAGGGATATCAACACAGCGCTAAACGCGTGGGCTACAAATAACTGGCAGATACGCGCAGGACACGGTTGGAACTGGTCTTCTGAGATAGCAGTCGTTACCGGAGGATGCAGTGGAATCGGTAAAGCCATTGCGGAGACTCTGACGTCGCACGGGATCCGCGTAGCAGTGCTCGATGTGCAGGACGCACCCAATGCGTTCAAATCAAACAGCCTGCTAACATGCTTCCGATGCGACATCTCCAGCCCTACAGCAATAGCAGAGGTAGCCGACACGATTCGGAACGAACTGGGACGTCCCTCAATCCTCGTTAACAACGCCGGCATCACGGGTTCTCACACGATCTTGAAGACCCCAAGCGAGTTTCTCGGCCGTATCTTCGATGTAAATATTCTCTCGCACTGGCGGTTAGTCCAGCAGTTCGTCCCGGACATGGTGGCGAAGAACAAAGGTCATGTTGTGACGGTAGCGAGTGTGAACTCTTTTCTGACAAATTCGGCGAACGCTGACTATGTGGCGACCAAGACCGCTGCGTTGTCGTTCCACGAAGGTCTTACCAGTGAATTGAAGATCTGGTATAAAGCGTCGGGTGTCAAGACTACTATTGCACACCCAGCTTTCGTGCGCACTCCTTTAATCGAGGACATGATCTTGAAGAGTGGCCAGGATCCGAAGATTCTTGAGACTATGATGATGCCGGAGGAGGTCGCGGAGGTTATTGTCAGGCAGATTATTAAGAGACGCGGTGCGCAGCTTTTCATTCCTAGCTGGGGAGCGCCGATATCGTGGTTGAAAGGCTGGCCTAATTGGGCACAGGAGCTTGTACGGGATGCGTTCGGGAAAACCAGTGCTGTTACAGGTGGTTCGATGATCGCATACTGAATCTTGAGTCCAGTAAGCTTGTGTATTAGAGAATGAACACCGAATTAGTGCCGTGTAAGCTTCCCACTCGGAGCTGGTAAGTAGGTTAGCCTTGATTACCATGTATGCATTCTTGGCTTTGTAGACGTACGATATATATAACGTCTTCGCGCAGTCTCGCATGCCTCAAACCATCTTCACATTCTGTGTCCCTTCCATTTACTTAGACAACCAGTACTCAATCATGGCTTCCGAGTTTTCCCTAGCAGAGACGCCCATCGGCAGATACTTTGCGTCCATGGCTGAGATGGGAGTAATGCGCGTCTTCGTCGAGCACGGCATCTTCGATGCCATTCCAGATGAGGGTATCTCTCTCGAAGACCTTGCAACAAAGCTGAAAGTGGATTACAAACTCATCGAACGATTCGCGGCTTTCCTACTTTCCATCGGCGTGCTGACATCCCCGGCACCCGGACACGTGGCCCATTCACCCTCGTCAAAGGCCTTCACAGACCCGCGTGTCGCGCAATTCTACTCGTATCTCTTCGACTTCTTCATGGGGCCGACGACGCGCTGGACAGCCTATTTCGCAGAGAATGGGCTCGCCGAGCCGCCGAGATCGAATCGGTCGCCGGGTGGGTTCGCGCTGGGTATGCCTGACAAGACGGCGTACGAGATCATGGCGGCTATTCCAGGTCTAGCGACGAGGATGAATGGCGCGATGGCGATTGATGGCGATATCCCTGTCACGGGGGTATACGATTTCAGCTGGATCGCTACGTATGCTGCAGGGGATGAGAAGAGGGTGCTTATTGTTGATGTTGCCGGTGGTAAAGGACAGGCGTTGAAAGACATTCTAGAGGAGACGCCAGCGATTCCCGCGGCCAGATGTGTTCTGCAGGATCAGCCGCATGTTATTGACGAGGCGGTCGCAGAGCACAAGGATTCCGCTGTTTTGGGTCCAGTGAAGAAGGTTGGGTCCAGCATTTTCGGGGAACAACCTACCAAAGGTATAGAAATCGAGACTTCTCGCGATACATCATTTCGAGGATGAGCTGACCGAATGCTATAGGTGCCCTCGTGTACTATATACGTCGCGTTCTGAACGACTGGTCCGACCACGAAGCCCTCCAGATCCTGAAGAACGTGCGTGCGGCTTGCGCGGAAGATTCGCGCGTGCTGATTGCGGAGTACTTGCGTCCCGAACAGCCCAGCGTGTATACCAGCACCGTCGACATGTTCATCCTGAATATTGGCGGCAAGGTGCGCAGTGAGAAGACATTTGGGGAGCTTGCGGCGAAGGCTGGGCTGGAGATCGTGTCGGTGGCGAGGCATGACAAAACAGAATCGGCGGTGGTTGAGCTGGCACTGATTTAGTAGCTTCGATACATCACTTCGCCTGACGCATCATCTTTAGAATCACCAAAGCAGTCATCGAAGTATGGACACGATCAGTTCTTGGGTGAAACACCAGGCGTATTACGCGTCGATAGCTTGTCTTGCCAGGTCACGTGTCTTCGCGTTTTAGCGTCAAACCTTAGCTCAGCTTGTCAGCTTCCCCGCGCTGTACACCTCAACCGCCTTACATACCTCGATACCAACTATCAGCTTTTCCACATCATCTCAAGCAAAAGTGTGACTTGTCATAAATCTTTGGATAAGCCGTGGCTCTATCGTCATCGGACATTATCAGGCACAACCTCAGGCGTTCCTACACAACAATGGCTACTGCGGCGTCTTCGAGTTCATTCCGCTTCCGTGACCTTCCTGGCGAGGTAAGCCACCCAGATTTCCATTTATGTATCGTGCACTGACTCCGGAAATGACAGATTCGTAATAAGGTCTATCGTATCGTACTATGCAGTTTCCGTCCCCCACCAACTACGATAGAGCCCTCGTCTTTCTTCACTCCGGAACTTGCCAAACATGATATCGAGACTAGTACACTGCGTACATCGAAGGAAACATATCTTGAAGCTTACGATGTCATGGTTAAGAGTAACCGCTTCGTCAAGATCACATCGTCCCGAGGTCATTCCCTGCGGGGTCCCTTGAAAGGGCGGGCGATTCGGATGATCGCGATTGACGAAGAAATTGTCGACAAATTTAAAGGATACGTGCTTAGTGTGCACATTGGTTTCAAAAGCCCGCGGAAAATCTCTATCACCCATGATCCCGGACATGACCCTCATAGTCTATTTGAACCCGTCAGCGCTATGATCCTTCACAGTGACATGGAGAGTTTCTGCGACGCATTGAACGATGTACAATTACACGATTCGGGTTTTGTTAATAAAGTCAGGATTTCCATTACTATGGCTCCAGTTCTAGACTTGGTTCAAGGCAACAATACATCGCCGACCTTCGCCAGTTTCTTCACCAAACAGACGCAGGAAACGCTGTTGAAGCCTCTCATGGCCAAACTGTATGGATATAGATCAGTCGAGATTAACGGCCACGTGGACGATACCTTGGTAATTGCTGTTCGTCAAAGCCTCGCTGAAGACCGATATTCCAACCCTGCAACTGTTCTAGCAGATTTTGCTGCAGAGAAAGACCGGTATACACGAATATTCAAAGACAACAACATACAAGAGGCCTGCATGGGTTGGCAAGACACTGTATACGAGCTGGATAAGTTGCATCAGTCTGACTCTTGGCCAAATCTGGTTCGACGTGGAGGTGATGAGTTTGTGTCACAAATAGTCCCACTATATTTTCTCATGCAGCTCAACATTGCCCACATCCAGATTGGCAACATGCAGACCTTCGCATTTGGTTCCGAAATGTTGGCTGAAGGTGCACTCATATCCGCCCTTCGGTCGACGAAAGAAGGCTTCTGGAAATCCGGCTACAAATTCAGGCCATCCGCTCAGCATCTCGCGAAATTGCGATACCGGTACGCACTTTTCATGAGGTTAGAAGGAAATCCTCAGAATGCAGATCGTGCGTTGAAACACATCGATGCCGCACTTCGTCTGCAACCGGGGGATGCTGCACTCATGAGAGAACGCGAGACAATACTCGCATGGATACAACAGCTCTAGAATCAGATTCAGCAATCTCTACCTATGCTTAGGTCTTTTTGTTGCTACTGAAGGACGGTGATTTCCCTTTGTGTTCCTAGCCCTTGGTTTCACCGCAGAGCTTGGCGATTGGCTGGGGAACTATAATCGTTCTAGCCGAAGCGCTCGATTGCTACTTTCTCAATTCTCCTGCACTTACCTCTTTTCTCATCGCGCGCCCCTTTGGTGAGACGCCCTCAACATGGTCTCCGATAAAATCCGCCGTCTTGAAAGACGCGCAGAACAACCCTTCCGCTTCATGGACCTTCCTGGAGAGTTGCGCAACAAGGTATACGCTTTACTCCTTTGCTCCTTCGGATCTACCCCGGACCGCGCTAGAGAGCGCAGCGACGCCTTTCTCAACGACCGTTCTGGCTTATTGCATGTTGTCGACCTTCTGCACACGAACAACCCAACTATCCTTCGTACCAATAGCCAGATCTATCGCGAAGCCCACGATGTCATGATCAAGACCAACCGTTTCATTCGCGTTCGACTCACACAAGCTCTACCCCTTCGAAAGATCCTTTGCTGTCTGGGTGTTGCGGTAGTCGCGACTGGGCACCGTGCAGCGCAATCCAGCGGGTACGTCAAGATCTCCTAGCTCAAACTCTGAACTATTGCATCAAGTACACCCACTGATAGACCAGATACAGATATTTGGTAGACATATTTATGTCGACGTACCCACTCAGCAAATACCAGGGTCAATCATGCGACTCCCGATCGACTAGTATAATCGTTCGTGTCATCGATCTTGAGCTGTTCTGCCGTGACTTTAAGAAAGTAGACGCAATATCTCCAGTGCTATCTAAATATATAACAATGGTCATCGACGTAGCCCCGATGCTCGATCATAAACGCCCATGGTATCGGGACGACTTTGCCACTTTCTTTTCCGAGACCACCCAAAAGGCGATATTGAAGCCGTTACTCTTGCTGAGAGAAATTGCTAGCGTCGAATTTCGGGGCCCTGTCATGCCGAATATTGCGGTCAAGCTTGGGAACAGCATGATATCCGATGAGCATGAAGATCTTGACCACAGCTTTCATCTTATAACGTAGATCAAGGAACTTGGAGTCAAGTCGTATTATGAAGGCAATATGAAGAGTGCAATCTCAATTTGGGGAGACGCACTGATGAGGTTGCTGTGCATGCGTGAGAGTAAAGCCTGGACAAAGCTTATGGAAATGTATGGAGAAACTTCGATTAACAGGTTCGCGACGCTGCAATGCTCACTCGGTCTCAACTTGACACAAGCCGAGATAGTTCGGTGGCGCGAAGCCTCATGGAGTGCCACAACGGAGACTGGCCTGGATGTGGTCCGCATGTGCCGCCACCAAGGATACTGGAAGGATGGCTACACCTGGACCTTACCTAACGTTCTGGCTGCGAAGTACTTTTACCGGACGGCTTTGTGCATTAAACTCTGGGGACAAACCTCGGAGGCTGTTGTCGCTTTGGAATCCATCAGCCAAGCTCAGATGCTTGCACCTTACGATCCCGCCATACCGAAGGAGCAACGTAACACCAAGAGGTGGGCAGGCATGTTTTGATAACGGCATGGCGAACGGCGATCTTTGGAGAGGTTGTATTGACACCCCAACATTTCGAAAGCTCTCATCACATCTGCACAACGTCGCTTGACATGTCCGATGTAGGTGAAGGTATCTTCGCTTCACGACGGGACGTTGGGAGTCGGACCGATGCTCCAGATACTACCACCAGATTATGACCAATAAAGCCATATGAGATCGTCGGCATGCAATATCTTGCATCGTCTTCCCAATAAGGGCAGATCGACGTAGATAGCAATAGATGTACTCATTCATAGCATGTGACCTTTTGCTTGTTTGATTCTTTCTCTACGTTCAGAGGGAGACAGAATGAACATCTCGAAACTCTTGCGACTTCTATCTGAGCCTATGTCGCATATAAATTGCAACACGGAAGAGAACGCCGGCGACAGCAGAGACGGAAGGCAAGTATGGGAGCTATTCAGGAGTTAAGAACATAGTAATGGCGCTATCATTAATCATGCTGGCTACAATGATTTCTTCCATACTGCGTTTGCATGCGAGGAAATATCGGGTTCAGATAGACTTCAGGAAAGGCAATTGCAGAATGATATCCTAGAGTTACTAGGGCGTTTATCTACGCCTATCAAGAACGCGTACAAGTCTATATCCCTACGACTACCGGACTCGGCGTCTACGATGCAGAAGCGGCTATATGCAAGGCCTATATTCGACGCGAAGCAAACGTTAATTCTAGTGATAGGACAAACTCCTCTACACATTTAGACAGTTGCTCACATACTCGATAGTCGTAGGAATATCATAGAAATACTTTGATGTACATTCATATACTTCCGTTTTCAGTAAGATATCTCATCACCCCAATCTTCCCTGATCATCTCGCTACCCTTCTCAGCCACCATGTAAATACTCGCCAAGATGTTAGCATCCGGAAGTACCGGTACAATGCTACAATCAACAACTCTCAATCCATCAACGCCATACACTCTCAACCTACTATCTACGACACCTCCATTCTCCAACGGCAGCATTTGGTTCGTACCAGTAGCATGCCAGTTTGGAATCGTGTTCGCTTTGATGTACTCCAAGATAGCTTCATCATCGTCATCAGCAACCGCGGGGCCAGGGCTGACTTCACCAGCGTTCGGCCCGATTGTAAAGCGAGACAAGGCCGGGTGGCGAAGAATGGAGCGGAGGTACTTGAACGAGGCAATACCGACAGCGCTATCGGTGGGGTCGGCATAGTAATTGCTATTAATGAGGGGGCTATCAGACATGGAGGCACTGCGGAGGGTCACGGTACCGCGGGATAGCTGGACCATGCTAGAAGCCGTGACGGAGATGTAGGAGTCGTTCGGTAGTGGTGCCCAATATGGTGTAGGGATCCACGGGTACCAGACACTCTCAAATAGGTATTCAATGTGTGTTTGGTTCGCTAGACCGGCGTCGATGACGGCCTGCGCACCGATATCACGGAGTTGCTGCTCGGTGAGCTTCTGGAACCCGTTCGTTACGCCGGATGGAGCAGTGTATTGACCTGTGAGGTTCTGGTAGTATGCTTCTTGAGCGGCGCGCAAATTTTGGGGTGTGCGAGACATGTCGGTTGTGGAAGCATTATCCTGCGCACGCGCCATGATACTGAACACGGAGTGATCATTGAGGTTGCGGCCGACGTTTTCATTAATCACGACCGGCTGTACGCCGACCTTCTCCAATTCGGCAGCTGGGCCAATACCGGAGACCATGAGGAGCTGAGGCGAGTGGAAAGCGCCCATACTTACGATGACTTCGTTTCGTGCTCTTGCTTGACTTGAAAAGCCAGTCAGCTGGTTGATATAGCTGACACCAACGGCGCGCGGTCTGCTGCTAGTGGAGTTTGTCATGTTGCCAGATGGGCTGCTGAAAACGATCCCAGTGACAGGCGCGTCATGCAAAACCCGCAGATTTGTTCGGTTGCGAGCTTGCTCATAGAAGCTGTCGTAACTAGAGCTTCTTCGGAGCATACTGTTAAGGGTAGCCGTTCCGTGTTTCACACCCACACCGTCACCAAGATTGAGATCCTCGACGATAGGTATGTTCGCAGCTTCGCTGCAAGCGACAATGAAACCATCTGTAGATGGCGGGACATATCCTTGGAAGCCTAGCTCGAGTGGCCCTCCACCATACGCATCAGCGTCGAATGTCTTGTAATCTTGGCTGAACACTGAAAGCTCTGGTGTTGCAGTGGGCGCATTCATCTTTGTACTCTTCCTGAACAAGCGATACACATCGTTCCAGCCCCATCCTGGATTGCCCAACTCGGCCCAATTATCGTACACGCTGGCTGAGCCTCGTGCATAGTAAAGACCATTTGTCGTGCTAGACCCACCGAGGGTTCGTCCACGAAGGTACTGCAGGGTGCGATTGTTTAAGTGTTCTTGTGGTGTGGTCAAAAGACCCCAGTCGATAACACTGCCTTTGATGAACTGATTGCCACCAGGTGATTCGTGTGATAAGACCTGCTCAGGACTAGGACCGGCTTCGAGGACCAGCACAGAAAAACGTCCAGACTCCGTGAGACGATTCGCCAGAACGAGACCGGCTGTTCCTCCTGCATACTGTTAGTGGAATCATCAAGGTATGCTGACAAGCGAATGCGAATGGAATGTGTTCCTGGAGCAATTCATGATGGGACAGGAGTATATATACTACGTACCACCTGCGACGATGAAGTCGTACTCTTCGTTGAAGATGGGCTCTTGATCTTGGCCTCCTTGCTGCGGAAGGTCAGCCGGCCCCTGACGTTTCCCCAACTGTGAATTATGCAGGTTGTACGTCGGCCACGCGGAGGCTATGCTGGTCAAAGACGAGATCGAGAGCAATAGACATGTCGATGCCTGAGCCGCGGTGCAATACCGCATCTTGAAAGTATGCTTGCTCTTTCTCTTCCACCTGGGTAAGTGATCAGAAAAGTGCAAAACAAAATAGCTTCACTTTTTTCGAGACTATGGTACTGAGATAATCTACACGAACACGGCGGAGCGGATGTACCCTTTTATACTTAGTTGTCATCTCTGTCACAATGGGCGGAATCAAGGACAAAATAGCCAAGGCCTTGGGCATGGAATTCCTGCGCCTTGGTACACGCAATCGCATGCTGAAAAAACAAGCTCAAGATTTGCTGTCAGCCACGCCGAGAGTGCCGGACAGCTCCGCCATAGCCGGGGATGTTGGATTCCAAGTCTTGAAAACAACCCATGTCAGGATGAGCCCAATTCGTACGAGTCTTGGCTTCTTACAATGGGGGCATAGTACACGCTCCGGTGAGGGCGGTTCTCTCAAAGGTGCCTTGCTTACACCGGCAACGATGACTACAAGGAGGGGCAACACGTGGAGTAGAACGGCGTGCTGTGTAACATTGCCGCAAACACTTGGAAGTCGCAAGAAAGGGCCATTCGTGGCACCGCGTGATAGCGCATGTGCAACCTCGCACGATGGTTCCTATGTAGAATCCCCCGGGCCAAGGCAGAATCGTCATTGCCGAGCCTGGGGTTACGCGAGATCGCGGCTCAATGTCGATCTACGTACCTCCATGTAAGCCCGCCCAGCAGGTAGGGCCGGAGTTTGCAGTCGCAGAAATGTTGATGGTGCTAGTGACAGGTGCCAATGCGACGGCTCGAGGAGCGTTCTCCGGAAGTGCGGGGAAGCTAAGCCACCGCCAATGGATAGCGACGCGCACCTTCGATACATCCAAAAGTGTCTGGGTATGCAGAACGATATGCGCGTATGGAACGACTACTCCTTACGGTCGCACGCGATGCTCGTGGCCATGTACCTGTTCCAATGTTCGTGTAAGCCTCAGGAGTGAGCCGGTGTTCCGAGCCGGAATGCTCGCTTCTTGTCGACATGGCGCGTCATCTAGCTTTGAAGATATTCATCCGGCATACGATCGCTTGATGGATATGTGGTTAACATCAGCAGCAGATTCGATCCGGTCCATTGTTCGAGAAGACGTTGCTTGCGCATCGCTCTACACCCGTATGTGAGCAGGCTGATGGAGAGTTCCAACTGAACGGAATTTTCCTTTTGTAGGGGATCCGTGGATTACGTTGCTACACTTCTTCGTATCCGTTTGATTCGAGCGATATGTGATGGAAGACTGGGGTAGGACTTGATGAGAAGTTGGCTGGCGTCCATGCGCAAAGTGTCGAGAAAGAAGATGATGATAGAGCCCGGACTGAGAAGTATGAATGAAGAGGCGGCGTTCCATTACCTAAACAAGCCTCGCGATTACTCATCGGGCTGCCCCTTTGCACCTGCAAAGACTGATTCCGACTCCGCCTCAAGCACTATCTTCTTAGTATATCCACACATTCGGCGCATTCAAATATTCGGTGCATTCATTGTTCGACTTCTTAGACATTCGGTGTATTTACAGACTCAGAAGACTTATCAGCTATTAGAGAGCGGCGAGAATTACCTCATGCAGTTGGAGCGGGCACACTTGCACTTTCAACCTTACAAGAGAGTCTTTTCTTCTGTGTGCCAAGCTCCAGACCAGAAGCAGTGTAGCCCTGCTACTAGAAGCGACCGAGCTGCTTTGCACGTAGATACGCACATTGGACCTCTACGGATGGAATGTAGCACAAAGCAATGAACTGAGCACTACAACAAACATTGACCACCAAGCTATCCTGGAGGATGATTGCCTCGGTTTTACAATCTCTTAAGGTCTTGATCATGCCTGATCTCCTTGCAGGTTATGGTGAATTCGGCGCGTTCACATTATCGGTATCATCACGCACCGACACACGGTATCCTCACACACTCGGTACATTACGGGATCGGCATAGGCACGAGATATACACATGATGTATCGCGGTAGTTTGATCAGCCTGATCACATGTCGCATCGTTGACATGGGATGGACATGGCTAGGAACCTCTGGTATGGTGGTCATCTCATCCGAGGAGCTGTGTCTCTACTATCGATATCATTGTGACCGTAAGCCGAGCGCGAATGTATAAGTACTGCTTCAGAGAACCAGAGAGCAGGCCAACTTTCCCATCTCGGTTCCCAAACAAGACAAACAAGCCATCGCAACATGACGCTCGCCCAAGATATCCTTGACCTTTCCAACAAGGGACCTGCAGGCCTTGAGGAGAGTGATCGCCTCGCCCTACTGCAGGCCTCTGAGAAGCTCACATTTGCCCTGGAGAATCCTTTGGAAAAGTTCCTGCGCTACTTCTTCGTGCGTCTTTTCGATTGCAATACGACGTGCTAGAAGGCTAATGATACTAGTCTCTTTATGACCCGATCGTCATCATCATCGCCGTCGATCTCAAACTCGTCGACATCGCCGTGGCACATAATGGGCCCATCACTGCTACTGAACTAGCAGAGAAGAGCAAAGCAGACATCAGACTGATTGGTAGGACCTTCCATTTAATCAATCTAGCACAAAGAATCACGAGTTGACCACCTTCAGAACGTATCCTCCGACTGCTGGTTCCAGAAGTCTTCACCCCCACAACCACAACCAAAGCAGACTCCACACCAAGATATACTCCTTCTGCTTTTGGTCGCGCCCTGGCAACCGGCTCACCCCTCCGCAGCGCCGCCATCCACTTCTCGTACCACTTCCGCTCAGCTGTGAAGTTACCCGATTACTTCGCCGCAAACGGGTACAAACACCCTGTCGATGCGCGCGACAGTCCGTTCGTCAACGCCTATGGCTGCAAAGGCGAGACTTACTTCGATTACATGAACAAGCCCGAGAACGCACGCATGTTCGATGCATTCAATGAGACGATGACACTCCGGAAGCCAGGCGAGCACGACACGTTCGTTGCAGCGTACCCCGTCAAGGAGCGCCTTGCCATCAGCGAACCCTCGCGCGTTCTGTTCGTCGATATTGGCGGCGGTGTAGACCATCAAGTTCGCAAATTCTCCGAGCGTGCGCAGGGAATGCAGGGCGTGTGTGTGCTGTTGGATCTTCCCAGTGTGATAGCGCAGGCTAAGGAGCTGCCAGACGGAGCCGTGACAGTCGGACAGAGTTTCTTCGACCCTATGCCGCAGTCTTTGAAGGGTGCGAAAGCCTTCTATCTGCGTATGCTTCTGCACGATTGGCCGGAGATGCAGGCTGTTACTATCTTGAAGAACATTATCGATGCGATGGCCCAAGACAGTGTGGTATTGATCCACGAGGTCATTCTAGCAGAGACAGAATTCGATCACTTCGATGCCAAGATGGATTGGCAGATGATGAATTTGGCCTCTGGAGAACGCACTATGAGCCAGTGGAAGGAGTTGATAGGGAAGGTAGGATTGGAGATAAGAGACATCTGGTGGGAGGAGGAGGGTACGAAAGGTAAGAAGGCCTTGATTGAGTGCGGGCTGGCGAAATGAAGGAAAGTATCTCTAGCGTCGAGGCAAGAGCGAGCAGGCAAACGAAGTCTCTAAGCTAACACCGATCGTGTCTTGAAATAATCCATGCGACACCCAATAGAGTGGCGAATTTACAAGCACGAAGCTGACTCCGTGCATTCGTCAATGCTGCACCAAACTGCCCCCATTATAGGGTAATCCTCACTAGATACACCCAAGCATATTATGCCGTATAGACGATTACCGCCCACCCCGCGAGAAGTCAAGATGAAGTTTACTTGGTCCTTGAATAGCGTTGGTGGTGACATGCAGCCGCTATGTGGGGAGATCTTAGCATTGAGTTGGCCCAGAACCTGACGGATGCTGAAGTTCCGTGGCGCGGTTGAGGACACAAATGTAGGTGGGTAGTCGACGGCGGTCGGTTCGCTCTGGCTAGTCGCTTTTTCTACAGTTCATCTAGCTTCGCAGATGTCCGGTAGTCTTCAGCCGAGAAGAACGTGCCATGGTGGTCTAATCATGTCCGTACCAACACTACTTGATCCGCGCAGAAGCATATGAGAGTCTTGCCGAGTATTTGCCTTGAAGACTACCTTTACAGATTACACGGCTACTGTTCCGCACCTTCACGCTGCTTCTGAGGTTGTCGACTTCTGGTGAACATCAATTCCAGCGCCGATCATGAATGCTAGCTTGCATCAGTACGCACCGACAGCGAGAACATTAATGCTCAAAGCGATACACCTTTACGATGCGGCAGGGCTGGTGGGAGAGCGTTGGGGTGGAACTGAATTCCGATGCGGGTGATGGCCATGGAAGCCTCCGTATGCGCCGTTCTGAATTTGTACTGCCGAAGTGAAACCGGTAGTGCATGCCATTGCACGGCCAGCTTTTGTGTCCTGCGCATCGTTGCTATGGTAGCCCAGCGGAACAGATCTTCGCACGTAGTAGAAGCCGCGCGAATAATTATAATGAGTCAAGTACGGATTGGCGGTACATTGTGTCCTGCTGGAGAGTGTTGCCGAGGTTGACAAGATCTGCAAATTCGTTGTTGATTTGACCATGCGATGCCATGAGGCAGACAACCTCTCAAGGACGGATCGCACAAAAGTCATCTGAGATCGGCCTTCCGTGCTGATGGAATTGAGGGTAAATGTGTTCAGACCATGTCGCGTTATCCAGGAAGGTTGGGAGAAGACGGCGGCCCCGCCAGAATTGATGGGGCAGCGCTAAACCTCTTTTGTGTAGTGCATGTCTCATGGTGTTAGGCGCTGTATGGAAATTGTGGTGTGCCTCTCCGGCGGCATCACGATGCCTACGTTTTGGAAAGGTAAACTGACATCTCTGTCATATGAGACAAGATCAACAAGATCCTATGATGTAATCTACGCTCTAGGTCTTACTCTCTAGAAATTGTCAAACGAATTGGTAAGCACTGGTACGTGACAAGAAGTATGTACAGAAGGAGTTCGCGAGGAACGGCGTCCAATTCTCCCCTTAAGAGTGTGTGACGGCTTTCAAGTCACTTATTATGATAAAATCGCATCCCAGCGAACATTCACAGCACACCATTCACGTGCGTGGACGTTTGGCGCTCATGAATATTGCAAGACGCATTGTTTTTATTATAGCTAGAAGCCAGCTTCAGGCGAAGGTACAGTACATTCAGAGTGCTCGCGCACATGTTATTCCTGTTCATTCTTCCGCAGTTGGGTATTACAAGATCGTAAGGACAGAAAGGAAATCCGGCAAGTTTCCACGCTATGCGCAACGACAACAAAAAGGACAACAATGCTATCATTCGACCGTGTGCTCCGCGGCCATCCTAGGTAGTGTCCCACGCGAATGAATCGTCTCGCTCAATCCCATAGGCCTTTCATCCAGAAGTCTCCCGTCATTTTCTTCATCAACCTTCTTGAAGTTATCATGGACCAAGCCTCTTCGAGGATCCTCGTGTTTGCCGCTGCGAGTACTCTTTGAACGACCGGAGATTGGGGATGGAAACGTGGTGCCATCGCTTAGCACCATGGCGGAAGGTGGTGGAGCTTGACGCGGCAATTCGAGAGAGCTACTATCCAAGGACACGTGGTCAGGCATACGTCGAACTATCGGGTTCTGGGATGTGGCAGTTGGCGCATCGCTCTCGCCACGAGAATGTCGTTGGTTGGCTGCATTGTTCCTACGCTTGCGTAGCCACAGGACTAGACCAACGATGAGAAGTGTACCGATTATGGCACCGACAACCCCTCCAGCTATAGCGGCGACCTGGGACTTTTGCTTCGCGCCGGGCAAGACACGACACACTTGCTTTACCTTCGCATCCGCTCCTTTAGGATCGGCCGGCGCAACGACTGCAGGCGCGAGCTGGAAGTTTTGTGCGTCTGGATCGACGATGAGGTAGTTCTGCGTGAAAAAAGGAAGTCCCAGAGTGCCGATAGTGACTGAGCCGGCCGGGCCAGTTTGGTTTGTCACCGCCAAGTTAAAGACTGTCGCATTATCCACTTCGTACACTCCAGCAGCATTATATGCCCGTGGCCGGTTGTAGAGCTCAGTCGCCGGTATGACGGACTTGTAGGTGGCAACCGAAGGTTTCGATGCGTCACCACCGGGAATGCCCATGTCAGATAGCGTAACGGTGATGGTACCTGCCGGAGCTGGATCCGTAGGAAGCTCAAAATGGCGCGAAGTCTCATTCCAGACGGCAGTCTTCTCTGCAGCGGCGAGAGCATCCAGCATCGCAGCTGGAAGTCTTATGTCCGAAGAGAAAGGATCCAGATGCACAACGAGGGTGTCCGTCTTGGATGCGAACAGCGTAGTGCTCGTGCCACCAGCATCGTACGTGATGGCTGTCAAAATAGCGCATGTTGGACAGTCAGAGAACATAGGAAATGTAGTTGCAGCACTCTTCAGGCGGCTTTCATCGTAGCCACCAACTACAATCAGACCGTCTTGAGGTGTCTCTTCGGATTCTGATCCAGCCCATAATCCGAACGTCCGAGAAGAAGCTTGACCTGCATCAACGAGGAAGTTGAGAAAACTGGAGTCCAACCCCAAAGGCAGGGTCGCACGGAAATCAGGTTCATTCCTCATGAAAGGGTCCGCGTTCGCTAGTATGTGTCAGTGCTGTATAGATCGATCAATCTTTTGAACTTACTATCGGTCGACCCATTGGTATACATGGGAAATGTGGTGAACTTGTTTGCATCGGGTTTGAGACCGAACGCTGCGGCATCGTCGAAAAAGATGTAAGAGCTCGCGGATGCTAGATCCACAGACTCCCTACTGCCTGTCCACACCGCGTAGTTGACCTCTGCGAACGTAGTCGAGGCTGCACTGTCGTAGATACCACCAAGCTGGCCAATGCAGCTCGTGTTCGTAGCCGCCGTACATTCTGCTGCATTGTTGATGAAGAGGTTGTCGGAGAGGGTTGATGGCGTCAAGGAAAACGGTTGCGGAGGTGTGCCGATGGAGAATGAGATGCCCCTGGAGAGTACGGTGCCATCTGCAGAGACCGAGTTGTTCGTCCAAGGCAAGAGCAACGGCGTGGAACCGTTTGCGCAAGCCATCGCGACGATGAATGGCCTCCAAGAAAGCAAAGTCTGGTGTTGTGTTTGTGTAACAGCGTCAGCCTCGCACAGGCATTCTTGGGGTCAGTCATGACTGTCCTTGATATGGATTTACAGGGTTGCATGAACCAGGGGATGATCTGCTAATCTTGGAGCCATGGGGCCTTGGGCATGGTTACCTGGGCTCTGAGATCGGGCGTTGATAGCGACTGAAAAATCGGGTAAGGGAAAGATCCCCATTGGATTGTTCCACTCGAGGTTCTCCGGTACCTAGAGTCTCAGACTAGTACCTGGACGATAACAACAACCCCATCTCCATACACAACGTGATTCTCGCTCTCTTTCCCTCTGAAGTTCGCATCCAAAGCATCCGGGATTCCGTCATCGCGCCTAGCGGCCTGTGCGCGTTCTCGATGCTCTCCAACAGGTGATGACGTCACAGCGTAGATGTAGGTGTGGCCTTGATTTGCTGAAACCCGCGACTCGAACTGCAAGATTCCCTGAATCGAAATGAGAGCATGTTGCAACACTCCTGACAGGACGGGCCTTTTGCGGGGGTGCAAAAATGTCAAATTCGGTCCGTCAACGTCGGAACGTTGTTCAGCCACGCGGTGTCCCGCACATCGAGCCAATCAACGCGTGATGATTGACTAGCGTCATTCGGGGAAAAGTCTCGCGTCTGCAAGCCTTTCGCTGATCTCGCTCGCTTCTTTGATAACTCTGTCGATCGTTGTATGCCCAACCTCATAACCGGAGGACATGCCCAAGTTCGCCTCTCCTGGTCTTTTTGTTCCAGCCGCGATAGATCTCCTCGCTGATACCGAAGGTGGGTACCCTGGTCGCGAATCATTCAGGAACTATATCTTGCTATTGGATGGCTGGGGTGTCCGACGCGTGAGGAAACAGTCGCGTCGCATTACACTGCACTACAAATTTTGTCACTTACGTTGACCGTCTGTTAGCGCTCTGTGAACTTTTCTCAAGCATGGCGGCCTGACAACTGAGTAAGTCACTCGATGGCAAGAGTAGGAGCCGAGGTACTACAGTGAACTGAAGACATTGACTCTACTTCGTCAATTGTCAGTATCTAGATATGTTACGACCCAGCAATATCAGCTTGCTCTCTCACCGTACAAGTTTGCCTCTCTGCATACTTTGACTTGACCTAGCTCTCAATCTTCTTATCGACAGTATGTATAAGAACTTCGCCTGGGACCCTTGCCTTTCGGTATTGCTATAGCACAGTCGGCGATATTCGGCAATGCGCAAGTGTTACAGAGTCTCCTTACATCTCGTATTGGGCTTGACATGCTGCAAGCCATGATCTTGTCGCAGGTAGTCAGGCCTCCTTCATGGATCGTCCGAATGAGCGGTGTCCTCGGGTGTTGAGGAATCGCAACGCAATATTGGGTCTGCAGTGCTGCAGAATGTAGACGCTTCATATCGTTTCGGACTATTGCGTGTCTTTTCGGCGGGGTACATAGCGACCGAATCTAGATGCCGAAGGCATGGTGCCCTATACGGATGTGAGAGGCAATGTCGTTGGTTCACAACGTAGTGCGGGGTCTTGAGACGCAGTTATCAGGATACGTGAGACGGACGATTATGACATGCGCTGTACGATGCATCTTGTCAGGAGAGACACGCAACATTATTGCCACAATACCGCCGTCACACCTCCACGTTCGATAGTTTCGGGGCTTGGATGGAATAGTTGGGAAGAGTATCCTGAACTTTGGAGATGAGAGACCATGCAGTATATTGCAGCCTGCGTCATGTTCGGTTTAGACCTTTGGTCATAAGTAATCATCGACGAGTAGAGTTCCGTGGGTTCGTTCAGCGCTGGCCAAAATTCCGACCATCTCCAGCTGAGCGGGCGTGCATATGCGTAAATCCATAAACGCTCATTGTGTTCGAGCTGCAGATTTTGTAGAAGAGTACACAGATGCGGAACGCGGTGACAAGAGTTGTAATTTTCCGGTTCTGAAACTGACCATCCCTCCTGCAATAGAGATTTAGAACGACGATGGCGATTCGGACTTGGAACAGTAGGTGGAAGCAAACGTTCTGGCTTCTCTTGTTAGCAACCACTAGACACCAAGGACTGTCTCCATACGCTCTTTGCGTTATTGACTGGGCATCGCAATGTCATCGTTCCAGCGGAATTGCTGGGCAGCTAGTCACTGGCGGGATGAATAAGCCGTGTCGCAATTTTAGCCATGCGCCAGTGGTCGGCCCCATAGCTCCGGTCGCCACCTCCATGAGCACCTCGGCGCCTGGCTCTCGCGCAGATTACTTCTGTTGTGGCAAGTTCAAGTCCATCAGTATCGTGTCGTAGATTCGAAAAACGCCCAGTATGGCAAAGGGAGGAAATTGATGCGGCGCCGGTTAAATGGCTAAAGTCCAACCTTTTGTCATTGGGGCGGGACGCCCACACGTTATCCTTCACGCTAAATAAGGAAACGATAGATCGTGGCTTTACGGGTGGGCTAAATATACAAGGCTTCTCTCGTCGTCATTCATCGAGGGTTGCGAGATCTGCCGGTGAATGGAGGTTGGGGATAGAGACTGCGATATGGTTGCAGTAGCTGGCAGACACTGTCGCAATAAAAGGGCTGTTGGCTTGACGTGGAGAAGATGCGCGATATATTGTTGTGCATGTTGATCGCTGTTCACAGTGTTGTGGGTCGCGTCAATCAACCACGGGCGTGGACCCTGAACGGCCCGGCAACCAGGCACTTCCCCTCACTTTTCGCCATCACCCCTTCAATTAACATCAACACCATCATCAACGCCATCGAGTCCTCGGATGGATGGAGTGGGCGCTTGAGGCTGAGCGCGAATTCATATTACCCGGCTAGCTTCCATGGACGCAGCTATACCTGCATCCACGTTCACGACATGAGTGGGACCTGCATCTCACGTGCTTCCTCACCCCGGATGTGCATTTCGCTTAGGCAATGGACAGCGGCGCCCAGAACGTCTACCCCAGAAGCAGGAGCTGGCCCCGATGATCCCGAGGTCCAAGCCGGTTGATTTGTGGATTAGTCTGGAGAAACTCCGCAACCTGCAAGCAGGTGGCGCCATGCAGCCAGGTCAAAGGACTCGCAGCAACGAAAGGCAGGTTTGCACATGAGCCACGAGCCCGGTTAAACAAAATGACTGGGGTGAAGACGAACCGCGAGAGCGGATAGATTGATTGAGCATGCATACGCTAGAGTTCTAGAATAACCGCAGAAGAATATATAGCATAGCAGGCCAGTCCGCTGTTCAAAGGTATCCGTGGCAGACAACTTCGAATCGGTCAACACTCTCGAAGTCTCAATCAACATGCGTTTCTCCAGTATCGTCGCCAGCCTGGCGCTTGCCGGCTCTGCCGTTGCCAGCCCGTAAGCAGCTCGTGTTTCAGTCATAGCGACGACTCGCTAATATCTACATAGTACCTACGGCCATGGCAAGGACAATGACAGTCTTTACAAGTCCATGAAGAAGGCAGGACGAAGCTTCATCGGTACAGCTCTAACTCTCCGCAACGAGACTCGTGAGGGCGAAATTATCAAGGCCGACTTCAACTCCTTCACTCCTGAGAACGCAATGAAGTGGGAATCTGTCGAACCGTCCCGCAACAACTTCACTTTCGAGGACGCCGACCGATATGCGGCATACGCCAAGAAAAACAACCTCCAGATCCATTGCCACACCCTGGTATGGCACTCTCAGCTGCCACCCTGGGTATCTGAGGGCGGATTTGACAACAAGACCCTCATCGGCATTATGGAGAACCACATCAAGACCGTTATGACCCGCTACAAGAGCGTCTGCACACGCTGGGACGTAGTTAACGAGGCTCTGAACGAGAACGGTACATACCGCTCTAGCGTCTGGTATGACACCATCGGCGAGGCCTTCCTTCCCATTGCTTTCCGCTTCGCCAACAAGTACCGCGGCAAGGCCGAGCTTTTCTACAACGACTACAACCTTGAGTACAACGCGGAGAAGACCCAGGGTGCCCAACGTATCGTCAAGCTCATCAAGTCTTACGGCGTTCGCATCGACGGTGTTGGCTACCAGGCTCATCTTGCTAGCGAGGCCACTCCCACTGCTCCTGGAGCCGCTCCCGACCAAAAGACTCTCGAGGCTGCTCTTCGCGCGACTGCTGATCTTGGCGTCGACGTTGTCTACACCGAGATTGACCTCCGCATGAACACTCCTGCTACTGCCGAGAAGCTCAAGGTCCAGGCTGATGCTTACGAGCGCGTTGCCAAGTCTTGCTTGGCTGTTAAGCGATGCATTGGTATGACTGTCTGGGGTATCTCCGACAAGTACTCTTGGATTCCTGGTGTCTTCCCGAGCGAGGGTGCTGCCCTTCTCTGGGATGACAACTATGAGAAGAAGCCTGCGTACAAGGGCTTCCTCAAGGGTATCCAGAGCAAGAAGCATTAGACGGGGTCAAGAACGGTGGAATTATTATGTAGACATTGAGTAATCTGTACATTGTAACGAGACTCGGCTTTACTATCTCTGGTGACTAATAAGCTCTCACATTATGCTTCTCATCTCCGTCAAATGCTCATGTCCACGCAGAATCATGTTGTCTGTGAACTTCTCTTCTACGTTACATCACCACCATGTCGAATTCGTTTACTACACAGCATTCGCATCTACTAAGTACATCTAGTCGTCGCTTGAGTATGCTTTGCCATCTGAACAAGGGATAAACTGGCTGTCGTTAGAGTAAATATCACCATCAGCTGGTTATATGATCACCTCGTCGCCAACTGAGCAAATCCCGTTGTCGTCGGTAGTGACCATGTTCGCTGCCCAAGCTTCGGCCGTTCCGGTGTTCGATTCGCTTGAAGTTTGAGTTCTGCGCTGCATCAGCTTCCGGGTGTCTCCACAATCCTTCTTGACTACAGTTTTCTCTATCGTCTCAACATCCGACTCATTCGTTCAGCTTTCCCACACTATATCAGACATATTCAAAATAGTCTCATATGATGGTATACTGATATGGCCGCCTTAAATGACTCTTGCGCAGCAAGCCATGACCATTTGGCTATCGATTCGAATGGTATGTGCGCGTAGTTTACTCGAAGCAATGGTGAGTTTGTAGGTGGTGCTACCCAGTATGACATCGAGGAGGTGCCGGATGTAAAGAGGCTTTCCAAATAGTTTGCTTGGTGAGCGTGGGGATGATTCCAAGGATACGCTACACCTCAGACCTCTTCTAACAGCTAGTAAGCGTGTTAACAATCTCATCCATCGTCTGACATGTCACGTGTTATCGTCAATAAGATCGTGAAGAGAAACAAGCTACTAAAGATGACACGCGCGGGTTTGAAGAGACAGGCAAGGTGAGTAATTGTAGAGATACCCACATGGATTCATAGCTAAGTAAGTAGACCATGGCTTCAGTGCCGCCTTCAGATCGACGTATACAAAGCTACATACGGTGGATTCCTCCGCTGTGCTCATGAGACCTAGCGTGATATCGATCCAGTCTTGCCAAAGCCGATCCGAAACCTGATAGCGATCCAATCATGCGAGATTCGCTTGTAAAATTCGTGCTCTAAACAGTCTCAGAGCTAGCCACGCTAGCGAAAAAGGCGTTCAGGACTTCTTTGGTACGGCGTTTACTAAGGCCAGGATGGTTCAGCTCATAAGCTACCGCGGCTTTGTGTTCTGCTTGGAAATTGTTGGTGTGAACGAATATGCGAACCACCCCGTTCATGAATTTTAGAAGCTCCAACTTGGCTTTGTTGAAGTGTTCTTCGTCCAGTGCAACCATTTGGGACAGGGTGAAGTCAGATGCAGCCTGCCAGTCGTTGTTGACCGCACTAGCAAGACACTCTGCTATCTTTCCAGAAACACCGCATGTCAAAGTCGGATTTCCCTGAAACTCACTCGCATTCTTGAGTGCGGCTTTGTGAGTACCGAAAGGAAAGGCCTGATCAACCTCTTGTGTGAAAGGAGATTGATACTCTTTCCAGGTCCACATTGCTCGATGGATACCAAATTGTGTGCCGCCGATATCGATGATCCATACTTTCTTTGTCTTCGTCGATGTGACGCGAAAGATCTCGTGTTTGTGTTCGGGTTGGTATCCGGGGTAGCCCTGACTGTCCCCGTCGTTGACAAGACGGGTGATCACCTTGTGGACACGTGGTTTGAGAACTACGCGGATTTCCTCGATCTTAACGTCCAAACCTACGATGAGTTAGTGGTTTGCCTTGCGGTGAGTTCAGTAGATCTTACCTTTCGTAAGCTCACCAATGATGCTATACATCCAAGTTGCGGGCTCGCTGCGAACCAGAGCACAGAGCATAGCGTTCTCGGTTAGCTTGTCCGAGACCAGATGCTGAGGAAATTCGGAGATGTAGTTTGCGTGGCTGACACTAAGTGGTACACTAATGTATAATACCAAATCATTATTGCCAAGACGGTCCACCTTGACAATAGGTATGTCCCAGGTATTCTTGCGGAAGCCGTAATAGCCTTGTTGAACGATATTTGCGACGCGAGTAAGCTTCTTCTCAAGGTTCGTGTTCTGGATGTCCTTGCAAGCCTTCTTGTGAGTCGGCCAATCCTTCACTTGACAAGCCTTGCCGCAGTAGTGACGCGATGAGGTATCCAGCTTGCAAGCACCGCACTTGTTGTGAGCGGGCCCGCCACACACGACGCATGCTGCTTCTGCTCCTGTAGCCATGGTTGGGGGTTTTGTCTGTGAGACCAAGATGTATGGGTAAGTGGCAATGGCAATGTGTATAAGTGTGCGCGTTCTTGTCGTAGCGAGTTGCGTAGGTGGAGGCGGGCGATATTTGTTCCGGTCGTACGCGACAACGAGGTGAAGGTGAGTCGGGAGGCACAAAACACCCAAAATGGAAGCTAACGTCGTTGAATTACATGACATAGAAAGATCACTATGAGAGACTTTCGTGGACTGTGTCGAGAATCGAGGCGCGAATGCAAATGGTGATAAGCAGTGTAGATTGACTAGAAGATGTTACAAGTTATGTCAAGTCTTTTCCAATTAGACCATGCAATCTACACACACCTTACCTACCCCAAGTTCGTCGACCTTATTGCCGCCAGCACAAGATCCAGTTGCGGGTCGCTGAATTGATTCCTCAGCTGCACCAAGTCTTGAGCTGCGTCAGTCTCAGGAGCTGAATTATCAGCACGCTCCGCCGCCGTTCTCACGTCAACGAAGATGTGGCGGTGAGCCACCTCTTGTATCATGCCCTCACAAACAGTTTGATCAGTTTCGCGATGCACTGCACGCAGATACTGTCTTGGATCGTAACGTGCGACGTATCCACGTACAGCCTGAGTCAACACATTCGTCAAAGACTGTTTCCAAGCAGAGGGAGCTGTGCCAAGTTTACGAACGATACTTGCCAAAGCGTTGCCGAGCTGCTGTAGAAATTTGGAGAGTACTCTTCGCATGAGCCACGCAATGGCCAAGTCAATTTGTGTCAAAAACGAATCGGATCTCTGGATTTTGGCGCAAGCCTCCTCGAATTCTCTGCATTTTCCAACGTTGAAAACTCGGCAAAGCCTCTTGAGGTGAACCGATTCGAATTCTGCAGCCGGGAAGATGTTTTGCGTAAGTCCGAAATCGGCGCCAGACGGATTCATGTACCAACGCTTACCACTCCGCCTGTGAGTGATTCGTAAAAGCATGAGCCCGTGAAAAGGCCAGTTCGATTTTCTTGTGCCGTTTGTATGCACAAAAGTAACGGTTCGCATTGGGTCTTTCAGCTCGGCCTCAACTTCATGGAGATGAAATTCGCTTTCTAGGATAGTATTAGAACAATGATTGATTGGAAGGGGTTGTGAATAGACTCACGCTTGATAAGCTGTGTAATCAAGGATTCCGTCAACACTAAGGGCATAAAAGGATACCGAAAGCACATGAGCGCATGTTTAGCGACCTGATCTGGGAACCAGATATCTGAAAGATCTGAAAACAAAGTTTTCGTAGCGGTACCGTCCTCGTAGGCTACGACCTTCTGGTCCTCTAGCTCAACCTTTGAGATTGGAATTGGCCAAGTATATCCCTTCAATGTAAGCCAGGCTTGTTGGACGACTTCAGCGGCCATCGTAAGAGAAGTTTCGAGTTGAACACTTTCGCAATACTCCTTATGGTTGTCCCAATCCGCCCGTCGGTGGTCTCCGTTGCAGTAGACATGCGTTTTACATCCAAAACAAATCGTAGTCGCTGGTTTCTGGCAATGAGAGCATCTTTTCGCGTCCATGATGAGGGTATGTGAAGTGCTATGACGGTTGGAACGGAGAATAGGAATGGAATGCGACGGATGTTTGAGCGCTGAAGAAGAACGATGAACAAGGGAGCCTGTCTTTATAATTTATACTATTACCGTAGCAATCATTCGCACAAGCCGGCCAGCAGCTGACAGGACTATGGTCATTGTGAAGGTGCAGCAAACGAGTGTCAAACAAGGTGCCTTTCTGTGATACAGGATACACAATATTCAGCTGTATAGGGCATATAGCTCTATCAGACTAGAGACGAGTCGGGATCAAGCCACAATAGTGCTTGAAGCCCTTTTGTGCCCATAATGGAGTCGGCCCGGGCCGGAACGGGCTAGATCTGGAGTAGATGTCAACTTTGTGATTGCTAGTGAGGACATAAAATGAGTGTGTCAAATTCTTTTCATCAAAATCCGATATGGTCTAGTGGCTAGGATTTGCCGCTCTCATTAGCAGAGTCAGTTCACTGTACAGTGCCGGCAAGGCCCGGGTTCGATTCCCGGTGTCGGAAGATGTTCTTTTTGTTCTTTTTGCTCTTTCTGCATCAGTCCAGATGTGTAGGTGTTTCGACGGTATACTCCTGCAGTGAATTTTTGTTAGCGCGGTGCAGCGGTTCCCGAAGTACCCCGACAAACCCACACGTCCCCGATCGGGGTACCCCAGCCGCTGACTCCAAAGTCTTGCCATGGCGAGCACACTGCGAAGGCATTGTTTCGCGCATAGGCAGTCGCAAGATTATGTAGCCGTCGCTTATAAGTCTGCAGGCTTTCGAGTTCGCACCCGCCGACTTGAGGAGCGTGGCCACGAGTGGCTGTAGATGGTCAGCGGGAGCTGGTGCACCGCCAGAAGTGTATCTCGACCACCTTTTCTCGCCAATGCAGAACATCGTCATGCGGACGTGACAAAAACAAATAAGAGCACGGAATGTTCGAAAACTTGACATGTCTAATGATGATGTACCTGGTTAGTGGACCGAGGCGGGCTGTGAGCTTCACATGACGATCAGGCACGGGGCAAGGATTTTGGCGCAGTTCGCTAGCTCCTACGTCATCGTTCTCCGCAACCCAGCAACATAACACGACCTCTTCTCCGACCTCACACCACCACAGCAATTGCAAACTCAATTCCACAACTCCTCACTACCTTTAAATCCACTTCACATACCCCAATTACCTCAAATCTTATCACAATGGGTTGGTTCAGCTCCGACGAGAAGTCCGCTGCGGCTACGCACCCCGTCAACCTCGACGTCACCACAAAACACGGTTCCGCAGCCGAGCAAGATCGTTACGGCCAGCACTTCGGCGCCTCAACCGATGCCATCCGCCGCGGTGTGGACAAGGGCCTCGACAAGCTGCAACAAGCTGCCCTGGCCAAGGGTGAGGGTGCCGAGCAAGACCGCTACAGCGAACATCTGAGCATCGGTGACCGTGGCTACAACGCCATGAAGGACGCTGCCAAGTACAAGGGCGACGGCGCCGAGCAGGACCGGTACAACGCACACTTCAGCCCGGCCCTGCACAGCATCGATGCTGCCAAGGCAGTACAGGCCGCGGGAAGCGTGGCTGCAAACGGAGAGAAGAACGCCAAGTACTTTGGTCTTGGCTACGATGGTCAGCAAAGGGCGAAGCTGTTGGCTGGTGGCGGAATGGGTGCAGAGCAGGTAAGCTGGTGAATCCGTGCTGTCATGACGGCGATACTAATACCATTGCAGGACCGCCTTGGCCAGCATTTCCACCTGACCAGGGACGCCGTCGCCGATGCCGCCCAAAGATTGAAGGATGGTGCAAAGGATGTTCTCCCCAGGCGATAGACGAATAGCTGCTCGATGCAAACATGACCGCAACGACGACTTTGGCGAAGACTGCAACGGCCGTATATGTGTACAACACATTGTATGTTCACAATGTATAAGTAAAAAACAATAATTTATCATATGTCGAACTTTTTGATCCTGTCTATCTACAAGTGGTGTGCGAGGTGCTCGTGCAACACTCGGCGTCCATGACGTGACGATGGAAGATGGACCGCTCATGGTTGATGGTAATAATGAAGGGAGTCTATCGCTGATATACTCAGGAATAGTCTCGCTGCACACTGTCGCACTGTCCAATGCATTATGGCTCACGACCCATCGTGCTTGGTAGAAATGGCTGTGCAGTGCCTAGCATCTAAGGGAAACCAGGGCACCATACGCCGAGCTGATGTATGCACGACCTTCACAACCACCACGGAAGGCTCGATCATAAAACATCACAATGATCGTCCCCAAGCATAGTATCAATAATACGTCTTTGCGGCTCATTCGTTACGCCTTACGTACCCCACATCTCCCGATCTGACATCAGCCCAACGTGTCCGACCCCGGAATAGCGCAAACCATCAACAAGCCATGGTCTACGTTTCATGTCTACCCATACTTAGACGATTGTCAGCAAAATTGTTGTCAGCCTTATGATGGTTCGTGGTACCGAGCCATCTAGCATGTTTCAACAACAAACATTTCCTATGACAAAACAATATTGCGCCTCGTGTACTTGGACGTCGATGGCATACCGGGAATTGGGGAGATTAGAATAGATGGGTAAGAGGAATCTGATGAGAGACACGTACTGTCAACCAAGAGGATCAGTCTAAGAAAAGCGCTTCACAAGAGTACTATTTGTATCCAGACCATGAGAAGGAGTGTATAAAGCCAACATATCATGATCACTTGTCCTTTCGCATCATCTTCACTACAACCCTCCACAGCTTCAGCACCACGATCCTCACCACCACCAAAAACAACTATCAAAATGCAGCTCACCGCTCTCCTCACCCCCCTCCTCGCGGCCTTCGCCATCGCCGCTCCTACCGCCTCTGTCAACATCGACACCCGCCAAACCGGCAGTCTCCGCGTCCAACTCTCCAACGACGCCGTCGACACAGCCGTCCAGCGCGTCATCCCCGCCAATGGGTAAGTCCCAGCCATCTATGTCTTCTACAACAATCTCTTCCTTTGTCTTTTTTGTTTTACTTTCTTCAACATCTCCAGCTCACCACCGAAACGAGTTGAAGTAGTTTTCTGTTTTAACTAATCATACATGTTAGCTCCCGCGTTTCTCTCCGTGCAAACTTTGCTGGCCTGGGCCGCCCGGTGTTTGCTAACCGTGCACTGATTGTCGGTGCTGGGAATGGGCGGTGCAACATCTTTAGTGATGCGGCGGGCACGAAGAGGGTGGCTACTATTGTGTAAGTTCTGTCGTTCAAACTTTGAGTTGGAGTGAGGTTAGCTGGGATTAACATGATGTTAGGGCTGGTGGCGACGATGTCGATTTCGGCCAGACTCATCTAGATAATGGGGTTATTGTCTGTCAGTAAAAGTGACACGAAATACGTCGTGGTGTGGTTGGTAAGGGGAGCGTGGGGTGGTTTGTGGAGTCGAAGAGTCTGGGGTGGAAGAATGCTACATGAGGACTTTCATCTTACTTGTGTTTTTGTTTTTGTCTTTGTCTTTTGTCATGAAATTCTCTTTCTGCTCGAGCACTGTCGATATAGAATAAACGCTTGTCTTTCACCGTGTCCTCCTAGTTGCCCAGTATTTATGTGTTACATGCCACGCTTACAGATTCATGAATAATTTTGAAGAAAACGAAGACAAGGTCATCTCTGCCTCATCAGCGTTATGCTAACCTATCGACCTCCTTAACTCGTCTTCTACCTTTTCTTCTCCAGATATATTGTTTTTCTTCTCGAACTTGCTAAATGAGCTGTGCCGCACGTGCTCATGATCTTCTCCTCCACTAGACACACTTGTGATCAAGCCAAGAACCCGGCTGTGTTCAACCCTCCGATCGTCCTTCCGAATCCAGGTGCCTCCTCACGAATGTGTAAGGACTGCAGAAACGATTGAACTACTTCCGAATCCACCGAATGCCCTAGAGTTGACACCCAGCTCATCACAACAGGAACCAGCCTAGCTCTGGAAGATTCAGAGTCATCAACTAAGACCTGAAAGTACTTATCCTCTAAGTCTCGGTTCTCCATGACGAATTCAGCAAGAGTTACTTCTCTTTTCTGCAACAAAGACCATAAACGTACAAACCGTATGAGCATTGTGCAATAGCGGATGGAGAATTCGATAATCCGAGGCAGTAGTGTTCTTCCTTTACTATCCCAAGATGCACGGACCTGATGGCCAAGACCCTCTTCTGTAGGGAATCTATTGACGTCGTTGAAAAGCGCCTTGGTCCCAATGGACACGGTATAGGGCGAAAAGTCGAGTATCTCCTTCTGGAACCCTGCATCGTAGTTCCCGAGATGCTTCCGGATACACAATTCGACAGGTTCCATCCACTGCGAATCCGTACTGGAAACTTGCATGTCTATGTCCAGGCCTAAGATAACAAATAGCTGTGCGGGAACGTAAGCCTTCAGCATTGGAAAGGGATGTTTCGGTGGCTTCCGGCAGCGCGGATCAGCCTTTTCCGCCGGTAGGTTCTCATATGCGCATATTGATATCTTCCGATGTGGTAGTATGGCCAGCGCAATATCGCCCATCGGGAGGTGGCGAATGTGCGATGGCAATAGTCCGGTTGTGGAAGGGAAAAGACTGAGTGCTATCGCTTGACCGTCCAACCCTTCTGTCCGCGAGGCCTTACCAACAGTACTGGTAGGGAAGAGGCTGCGATAGATATGTAGAATGCGGTCCGCAAGAGCGGATTGGAAGTGATCTTTTGCGGAGCTGCGCATTATGGGGTTCTTATCCATGGCCAATAACTCCTCATACCATATGTTTAGCAACAGAGCTACTGAAAAATAGTCTCCGAAGTAGTCCATATGGTCAAGCGATTTGAGAGAAATTGGGCGCATTGTATGAATATGGTACTCCTTATGGAAGTAAAGGTCATCCTTCAGACTCGGCCAAAGAGAGCCGATTGCCTTCTGCCACTTGATTATGCTCAAAGAGTAACTCCATAATACCGGTGGAAAGGAGAACGATGAGGAAAATCGTCTGACGTGTAGCGGCTCCATGAAGTCGAGGAAGCTGCGGAGACGCTCCACAAGTTCGTAGATCATGCTGATCATAGCTTCCTGAGATCTTTCGATACTGTCGATGGTTGTTGGCAAAGTGAATCCAAATCTTTTTATCGCGAAGTCAGATTCAAGTAAGAGTCGTATGTCATCAAATTCCTCCGGTACATCGGTGAAGCACGAATATGCAAAGTCAACAAACTTCGTTCTGACATTACATGTAAACTTCTGGACTGGTGTGCGATAGGCATTCTTGTTCAATATGTCCTTGCATCGAAGGCAAAGACCGTCGATCGAAGTTTCGCACTGCGTTTCAGATCAGCCACTCGGTCAAGAAAAGCTTGTTAAACATTGATTTACGTACCTTCCTTTTATTAAGACGACAACCAAAGCAAGACCAAGAGGCCTTCGTCGTAACCCTTCGACTCTTTGGCTGGTATCTTTTACGCTCACGATCAGCCTCAGGGCTTGTATGAAAGTAGATATTGTCGAGCGCACAACTGGACACAGTTTTGTCATTGCCAGCGTTATTGGAACCGCATGTTTTCCTTTTGGCGATTGTTAGTTGGTCGCCACCGATTCCAGAGACGACTGTCATGGTTTGGAAATGGAGCAGGGGGGCCGCAGTTTCTATTGCGTCGGCACAGCCTGTAGCAGATTGCTCGATCGTCGGATAAGGCGACAGCCCATGCGACACTGCAACAAAGGGATGGCCTTGATGCGAAGCAATGTTGCCGTTCCACGGTGTAACAGTAAGTGGACTTGTCATGTTGTAGGCGGCATCATCAATCGGATTTATCTCCAGGTCATCTGCATCAACAGCGACGGATCTAACTCCTTGCGGCGTAAGAACTGATTGCGTGCTGTGACAAGGATTAGTAGCTTCCAAGAAAGATCCGTTGTTTGCTTGATCGCCTGTATCCAAGATGGGAATCATCCTGTTGTAAGGTGGTGTTCTGAGTAGCATTGAGGTCTCTGTGAATGGCCCACGATACATCGCCTGATAGTGAGCACTAGAATTGTCGACGTGAATATTGGGAAAGGTAATGCTCATCTGATCTGGATCATGGACACCATCCTGGGAGGGATTCAGATCAAACGTGGTATCTGGGATCTGCTGTGTAGGCCAGACACCGAGGTTGAAAACCTGCATGCTGCCGCTATCATTCGGTATAGGGTCGTGGCTGAAAAGCTGATGTGAATGCATGAGCGCGTTGGAAGGACCAGATTCCCCACCATAGTCGGTGATTGTGCTACCCATGACAGGATCCATACAGGGAGCATCTACAATCCGTGGGTGTGAGCTTGGAGAGAAGGCTTTTGCCTTCTCTAGGATTTCATAGCGTGCTACAGCATGCCGCAACTCCGCTTCGGCGAGCTCCTGTTCCACCTCTTCTGGCAGGCCTGATCCTTGTCCGTGGTTACATCCAGCAAATCCTGCTCGTTGTTGATAAGGCTGGAAGCTCACCCACGAAGTTGACTGAGAGGTATCTCGTGGGTTTGCACTCGTTGGAAAGCTACTTAGTGTGTCGCAACCGTCTATAAGTAGCATAGCTTGCGGTGTGTCTGTTTGGGTGACCGCTATGGGTATCGTGTTGAGTTCACGATGAGCCCATTCAGTCGCATGTTCATCTCGCTGTTCGGGTTCTGCGACGGCGTGTTGGCGATTCATGGCGGTGGCATACGAGGCTGATCTCTGGCTGCTAAGAAGATTCCCAGATTCTTTCGCACGAGATGTAAGGTAGAACAAAATAGGTTGGCGGAAGGCTCCTAGAAGGCTCTGAAATATTGAAGATTGACATGATATTTCGAAAAGGAAAACGTCGAGTCTTTAAGGGCAGTCGATGGAGGCTGAGCGTATGTGTTGACGAGTAGACACCAAGCGACGAGGCTGAGGGACAACTTGTCAGCACAGCTTTCCGCACCCCAAAGCAGATTAGACTCCCCCACCTCTACCGCCCGAGCCATCCTTCCGCAGCCGGAAACGGACTGGCGTCATCTTGGCACCACATCTTCTCCGTTCCGCAGCCGCATTGAGATGCGCGAAGGGTTATGCCATGAGAGATTCATTTCCACTGCGCATATCTTGCAGGATCTGGATGCAAACCATCATGTGTATAAATCAGACGATAGGAGCCTGTAATGCAGCGTGCGGTAGAGTAAAGCGCAAAGACTCACTTGGAGCCTATCATTTCCACTCCACAGTTCCTGACTACGTCACTCGAAACAAGCAAGCAATGCCCTGATCATGTGGACCCGTTCAGACATCCTCGCTCTTCTTCAACTTCTCGCCATGATTTTCTTTGCAACAGTTCATGCTGCATGGTGTCTGACCATCCATCGATGTGCGTATTCTCCCTTTTGGCAAGACCATGTACTGATTTTCCCAAAGCTACTATTCGACATAGCGCGCATGTAATCAGACTTGACATGCTGATCGAAACAAAGGCTACACCCAGCCATGGCCGCAACTATCCCTCCAGTATTCTCGCGTACCAACAGGTTCACTAGCGACGTGATGCCTTCGCTGATCTTGGTCTGAGGTGGGGACCTGACAGTCTCGATTCAAGGCATCAGCCTTGAAGGGAACTGGACGGCGCATGCTGGTATAAGTAAGCATAGGCGCGTCTTCTCCTGTGATAGTAGACAGTTTGACGGACTAAGCCTTACTGGTTGAAGAGAAGTTTGTATGTAGACCCTCCGCCGCGATCGCTTCGGGCGTAAAGAGAGTGTCTATGTTGTGATGACGAGGTTCGACGGCTGGATCAAGGTCAGGATGTGTGTCGGTGTGTTTAATGGCGGAAGTCTTTCACGAAACATCAAGTGTCGCTGGATCCATGGCGGAAAGCGGCGAGGGAAGGGGAGCGCAAGCCGTGCGAAGACTAAGGATCGATTGCCCAAGAGGCAAAAAGGTCACGAGCGTCCAGATTGCCAATGCGCCTTTTGCAGCTGTGACTGTATGTCGGAATAAAACCATTCATTCGATACATTTCCTCCTGTCTTCCTTGTCTAGCACTTCTAGCAGGTGGTCTTACATTCAGCACAGACGCACGACAACCTCCCGAGCTCAAGCGTAGTGCTCTGGATAGAATGTTAGTATAACAATCCACAAGTTGACTGATTTTTAATAAGATACATAAGCTCTCAACGCATCTACTGCTTGCCACAGCGAGGCGGTCGCGTAACGCTCATAAGAAACTAACGTATTGCACGGTAAGCTAAACTATTTTCTAAAAGACGTTAGGAGAGAATAGACTTTATAGATCAAGGCTACAATTCTAAGAATATCTATTCTTCTGACTTGTTGTTGAGGTTTTTGTGTTGGGGAGTATCTGTGGCGTCTCGTCACGCAGGGTGTCCTGCTACCCAGGGATAGACGTTAGTTTGCAGTGCTGCAGATGTACTCGCTTGTGCATTACAAGGCTGAGATGCGGGCCTATGCGATGCATGAACTGGAGCACGCTTAGAGCCACGACCGGTTCGCTGCCGAAGATCAAAGTAAATATGGTGGGGCAACGTTCGCGATCTGTGGCCACTCATCGAACATGAAGTTACGCCTGAATCCGTACGTGATGAAAAGCTTTAGAGCGCTGGTTCGGGCAAGTAATAAACTTCACTAACGCATGCCGAAATTGCATGATAAGATGGGCGCGAGTTACAACCTTGCTAGCGCAAAGCTGAGCGCCAGCAGGGTAGCGAGGCCCCGCTTTTTTCATCGTCACTCATTCGTGGCCGGCAGCTCCGCTGCCTCGTCGCGTCGTTTTCCACAAAGCTGAGCGCCATCCGTCGTTGCCGCGGAGGAGCCATGCGGAAACACGAACACTAGTGGCAGATTGGAACCCTCACTTCTGTCGCCACGTACAACATTCTCGCCCAGCACCATACTCTGGACTACCATCGTATCGAGAACACCTGCGGAGCGCAAGCACATTCCATCCTGTCGGTACCGTCATGGACAACGTACTGCCTGTACGTGCTTGCCTCAAGCCAGGTCGCACGTGGGAGTCTCGGAAAGCCGTTCGTGGCGAGAACAAGCGGGAGCAGCAATTTTACCGGTAGGCATCCAATCATCCTTTGGGTCGAATGTCCGTTTAACAATTCTTCTTTGACGGCGCTAATAGTGCTATTAAGATACTATGGCCCATTCCGAGAGATGTCTGATTATGGTCCTCAATACTGCGACGTCCGCAATCCTGACGCCAGAGCCAAACACAAAGCTGTCTCATGTCCCGATAAAATTCTTACAGCCTTCTGCCAGCTAGGTGCTCTAAGGCTGAGGGCTCGCCGTTGTTTGATTTTCTTTTTTGATGTCAATCACGCCTACATCATGGCTGAGGCGACGCAAACGCTATCGCTCGAAGATGATACGATACACGAACCCGGAGATGAGGTCTGGATGGGCCACTCTGTTATTCCTCGCGATGTTGCCTGTTGCGAGACTACCGTCAATCTTCCATCATTTCCTATCTCCGCTGCTGCAGATAGCGACATCAAGAAAAGCGCGTTCGTAGTAAATGACCTGACCAAGCACCCGGACCTATCTACGAGACCATACGTTACTAGATTTCCCAATGGTCGTTTCTATGCCGGTGTGCCCATAACTACGCCATCTGGCATCAATATTGGCGCATACTGCATCCTCGACGACAAGGTTCGAGATGGGGTTTCGGACAAGGATCTCATCTTTCTGCGCGACATGTCGAAAACGGTCATGACCCATCTCGAGGCTGTGCGTGCTCTTGCCGAGCGACAGCAAACCAATCGTATGGTGGGTGGACTTGGAGACTTTGTGCGTGGTGGGGCTTCGGATGCGGGTCGTACAGCGCCGTCAGCAACCAATACACCTCCGAAAGAGGTTGGTGTAGAAGCCCAAAATCCCCACGCTGTTGAGTATCGCCTGCCCGATGCATTGGTTGATGCTACGGGAACGCCCGCCACGCCATCTCCGCAGTCGTTAGCGGATTACTTTGTTATTCAGCATCAACCAAGCCCACTGACAGGCCACGCTGAAATACTTGAAAAGGATGCTGTTTCTCTACGACAATCAGGCGACTGCAGCGGAATCCCTTCCGCAAACTATCAGAAACATGGTTTACCCGATCGATTGGTGCGGACAGATTCTGGAAGTGTACCAAGTTTTACTGCTTCTCCGATGGAAAACTCGACGGTTCGTCCACCGCCTCGTCCGCGAGAGAGTGCCGACGGTTCAAAGAGTACGTATCAACGTGCTGCTGAAATTCTTTGTCAATCGCTCAACATTGATGGAGTTGCCTTTCTTGACACGTCTGTTCGAGTATTTGGCGGGTTGAGCAACGACCAGAATGCTGAATCTGTCGAAGGCAGTACTGCTGAGAGCGGCGATTCGACAGGCACCTTTTCACATTCAGAGTCTGCAGCTGAGCCACGAGTCAAGCGCGCAAGAGTCTGCCAGGTGTTGGGTTGTGCACAAACTGTGCGTAACGATATGCTGGAGATGAATCATCCCAAAAACCTGCCTCCCAAAAAGTTGACGGAAGTGTTCTTACGTAAGCTTATGAATCGTAATCCGCACGGAAAAATCTGGACTTTTGACGAAGGCCTCAAAACACATTCGGAAGATGGCTTTTCTTCAGACGAATCTGGCGCCGGTATCGACGCTGCTGCAGCGCTATCACCGAGTGTTAAGCAACGTAAAGCCATCCGTAGAGATCGAAAGAGTGACGGAGAGATTTTGCAAGCGGCATTCCCCGGGGCGCGATGCATAGCACTCAGTGGCATTTGGGATTATACGCGAAAACGGTGGGTAGTTGCGGGTCTGTACTGGACTCTTGATCCGTTCAGGACTATTGTCAAAGAAACAGAGATGCAATTCGTTGCTGCCTTCTGTGACATCATCGTTGCCGAAACCAAACGTCTTGAAGTGGTCGGAACCGACAAAGCAAAGTCAGACTTCATTTCAAGCATATCTCATGAGCTCCGCTCTCCGCTGCATGGTATTCTTGGATCATGCGAGTTATTGTCGGATCGCGGGCTAGATGATACAGCAATGACGTTTCTCGAACAAATAGATTCATGCGGTCGCACGTTGCTTGAAATCATCGAGCACCTGCTTGATTTCGCAAATATCAAGAGTCAGCGATTGAGAAAGGGTTCTGTCAAGAGCTCAACAATCAGTCGGAAGTTTTTACCATCCACCGGAAGTTCTTCTGCCGATGATCTAGAAGCACTACAAAAGAGCGTCGCACTAGATGCTCTAACCGAAGACACCATCGTATCCTCTATATACTCATTTTACTATGGTCAAAGAGTCCACAAGCACACTCACCCATCGGTCATTCTTGACATTGATCGTTCTGACGGCAAGGCTTGGACATGCAGCTTAGCGACAGGCGGCTGGAAGCGGATTTGCATAAACCTCGTCACCAACGCACTCAAGTACACACCTTCCGGTTTCATTCGGGTCTCTCTAAAGCAAGAGCCCAAGCCAGGATCACGTCGGCGCTTCAATGCTTTGCTTACTGTCTCCGACACTGGTATAGGCATGTCGAAGCAGTTTCAGAGCGATCGTCTTTTCCATGACTTTTCTCAAGAAGATACGTTGTCCGATGGTTTAGGTCTTGGTCTGCACATGGTCTCGCGGATAGTATATGCAATGGGTGGCAAGATTGAAGTCGTAAGCAATGGAAAGGGCACAGGCACTTGTGTCACTGTACTTGTGCCGTTAGAGCATAGCCAGAACAGTTCGCATCGCAGTGACTCTTGGGACAAGGAAATTGTTACTTCCCCAAATGTCTTTGGAGTTCTAAAGGTCGGTCTTGTCACAGGGACAGACGTCTCAGCAGATCTTGAGAACTCTCCGACGACAGCACTATCTTCATTGGCGATCGCTTCTGTCGAAAACAATCTCAAGTTCATGGGCGTACAATCCGAGCGATGCAAGTGGCAAAGCGTCAGTTCATACGACCTGATAATCGTCATGGAAGCTGAACTAGCTGGATGCCTTGCGACACTACGAAACAGCAGTGCTGCGGATGATCGCCATGCAAAGAGTGCCGACGGTCTTGCACCCGTGCTTGTTATATGCAACCACAATCCAAGTGCACGGATACTACGAGACTTGTGGACAACGGACGATCTCCGGTCTTATGTAACCATGGAACATATTGCTCTACCATGTGGCATCAAACAGATCAGTCAAGCGATCTCGTCCGTTTTACGTCAGCACGAGAAGCGTAAGATGGCAGGATTGGACATGGTAGAAGTTTATCAAGAGTCTAGAAGGGAGAGCTTAGCAGACGGTGTGGCACTACGTGACATCGGAACTAACAGTCAACCTCAACTACCATCGTTTGCTCCAGTATGGGCGACGACTGATATCACTTTCGTAGAGCAGGGCTGGGCTGATTCAACGTGGTCGACTTATAAGTCAGCACATGTGCTTCCAGTACAATCATCGCCAGCAGAAGCTCAGCTTTTCTCCTCATCGAGCCGTCGCACATCGGCCCCCCAGGCTGATCTGGACTCACAGTCTGCACAGATTCCGGGACCGGGTACCCCTTCAACCGAAGTCACATCTGCACTTGGACTTCTCACCCAAATTCCAATCTTACTACTTGTCGATGATAACAACATCAATCTCAGGCTTCTCTCTACATTCGCTAAGAAGTACAAGTACTCGCATATCCTCGCGGAAAACGGACAGCTTGCTCTTGACGCCTTCGAGAACGCTCACAGAAATCTCAGCTCGTGTAACAGCAACGAGGCGCAAAACGTTCGCACAGTAAGAACCGGTATGCCAAATATAATCATTATGGACATCAACATGCCTGTCATGGACGGTTATGAAGCCGTTCAGCGGATCCGCATTTACGAGAAAAAGCATCGTTTAATGGCGTCCAAGATAATCGCTGTGACTGCTTTACAGTCGGAGGCTGCGCGAGCTGAGGCAATTGGTAGTGGCTTTGATATGTTCTTAAGCAAGCCGCTTAAACTGAAGGACCTAGCGAAGCTTATCGAAGTATGTTGATTAGGTAGGCCAGCAACCCTCTTTATTGTTACAATGTAACAAGGAAGTGTTCCTCCTTGACGCAGGTCGCATGGTAAGAGACTATCGGGTGTTCACATCAGAAGAAAAGGATCAGTGCGGGGCGCTGATCATGCGATCTGACATCCCGCCAAGGCTTGCCATCCGGGATGGCAGCCAGAGCTGGGGCTGTGACTATGGTACGCCTTATACGACCTGACTGCGCGACACTAAAGAGACCGCGTCTTAACAAGACTTCCCGCCTTCGACTTCTTCCCTCCAACCCATTACCATTTTGCCAGCTTGATCCCATTTGCCAAGCCCGCAATACTCGATTTCCTCCACATCACTCAAGCAATGACTGATAACGACGATAACTTCAATACGCAAATGCTTGCCGCTATCGAGTCTAACGACATCGCTATCCTACAAGATATGCTGTCGACACGCGAGGCCGAAGGTCCTAATGCTTTGCACCGGGGTCAGGGATTGACCGAGGCCCTCAGCACAGCATTAGAGCTAGCCCAGTTCGATATAGCCGAGGAGCTTTTCAAGCGTGGTGCTAGGTGGGGTGATAGCACCATCATGTACGTCTCAGAAGGGGCACGTGAGGAAAACGGGTGGAATACGAAAGCCATCGATGTGGCGCTAGCGCACGGTTGGGATGTCAACGAGCACTTTGACCATATTGGCAGCGCTCTCGTGTAAGCCTTTCGCTACCCTTCTCGACACCGTTTGGCGCGCAGAAATAACTGAAAGGTAAACAGACACCTTGTCAGTATGACGGAGACAGGCCCAGAATATCCCGATGGCGATACAGCTGCCCTAAAAATTGCTGCGCATCTATTATCAAAAGGCGCCGAGGTGGACGAGGGTACTCAGACGAGCAACAACCCACTAGAATTGGCCTGTATGAACGGTGATAGGCATATGGCAGCGCTATTATTAGCACATGACGCATCGCTGGAAAAGGCGCCCAAGGCACTCCTTAATGCTGCCAGAAACGGCAACATTGACATTATGCAGCAGTTGCTAGATCGCGGCGCTGATGTCAATGCACATCTGTATGGAGACTTGGAGACAATTCCTGCGCACCGACGGGACAAAGGTTGGGGCTCCGCGCTACATTGTGCTGTTAAGGACCACCGTACTAAGGCAGTCTCATTTCTCTTAGAGAAAGGCGCGGATAAGGAGTACAGGAACAGGGTGGGGTTGACGGCTTTGGATTTTGCTCGCGAATTAGGACAGGAGGACATTGTGCGGTTGTTAGAGTAGAGTGATGACCACTTATGCAATCATCTATCCTGAACAGCACTATTCACCATTCCTAGTACCCGAAGAGAAGTAGTTGCAGGCTACCAATTTTGCAGCTGTGACTATATGTCAGAATGAAACTATTCACTCAATACATTTCTTCTGGTTGCGACCACAAGGTACTACTCCTTGGTGAAAATGCCAACGCTGCAGGCGCATACTCGGCAGCTTTCAAATAGCGACCTGTCTATTCTCAGCCGCAACGGATTCCTCCTCACCAAGCAACTGACAGCCGGAATAATTTCAACCAGTCCAAGCTCCAAGAGTACGTCGCTCCGCCTTTGATACACACATGCCTCTCCACGACCAATCCATCATGCAAGCCCATGAAGAAGCCCTAGCCTTACTTACGAGCACGCCTCAAAAGACATCCCATGCATCGATGGAGAACCTCCTGAGCATTTATGGCGCACAACAGGGATGTAATCTATCACGTGAGTCTGTTGACACTATCCAGCGCAAAACGATTCTGGAGGAGCTCTCGCAGATCTTGCATCTGCGTGGTCGTTTGCAGCAGATGGGCGCTACATTTTCCGACCAGGGAGAGATGCTGACCTATGGGAACCCATCTTCACCCAAGGAGTTTGAAGCCATGATACGTCTCGGTCCATTATACGATGATCAGTGGAATTCTTTCTTCATTGAGACCTACGAACCGTCTGACAGTGGAGGTAAGAATGCGCAACTATGGGCTGGTTTACGTACCTTGAAAAAACTTCTTCGGAATGAGGGCGTAGTGTTCGGCCGACAACACCAGCGGTATTCGTTTGGCGATTCAAGCACGAAACTGCGAAGATTATGTTGCGCGTATGATGAGTTACGAAATGAATGGCTAGTAATGCTACGAACAAGCCTTCCAGCACAAAATGACGCACAACTATCGACCCTTCTTGGAGAGGAGTCGTCGAGCGAAGGCGACTCAGAATCCAGCGACGATGATAATCAAAGATTGTACGCAACAGTGATTCTTGGTACGGAAGCGCCCCGAGACGTCACCAGTCGACCTGTGATTCGGCATCACCGCAGGAGTAGCGTACCACACAACATTGGTTGGCGTTTCAGTGACGATTCTATACCGAGATCTCGCAAGAACGCTGCCTGGAGGTCTAGTGACGATTTGAGCTTGGTACCAGAATGGAGCGATGTTGAACATGCCGACGCTCAGGGCCCGCAAGATGTGTCATCTGTGCCGATATTCAGGAACTGTAGTCTCAAGCGAGTTAACGCCTTGCATGGAGATGCCAGACCAGTAACAGCTCCATCATCTTTTCCCACCAATTCGACACTATATGGCGCATCGCCGTTACAAGTAAGCCATACAGCTTCTCATCTTACCCAATCGCGCGCAATACCGCCGCTGAAGAACGTGAACCCACAGAGCAGGTTACCTCCTGGCGATATCGTGTCGAACGCAGTAGGAGACAAGGTGATATCTGGAGATGTAGCGAAGGCAACCCCAGTACAAGAGGCCGCCAAAGAAGACCGAAAGCATAAAACATGGGGTAGGGTACGCCGTTGGTTCCGGAATCCTTTCAGACGAGGATAGTGCAGCGTAATGCTGTATTCGTGCCAACGTTTATTGCTCATGCTCTTGACAGTTTACAGCCGGAAGCGAAAATAAGATTGCATGTTCAAGTTGGCGATTGATACGCGATACTGAGGGTCAAAATCCCAGCGGATGTTCTTCACTTACAGCAAGAGATAGCAAGTTGGAAGATGTTGTATAGAAGACAAAGTACAAGTATGTTCTTCCATGAGGGCCATGTTATTGGTCAAAGAGATGGAACTCTACGATTCAGACAAAGGAGAATATCATTCAAATATCATAGCTCGATACCGGTGACATCTGGCAAGTCCTTATTGTGATCGATCAAACCGCTCATCCTTCGGCTGATGTCATCGATATCCCATCCCTTTTTTTTCGCCTTCAAGATCATAGAAGGCTCAAACAACTCCCACCCTTTGAACACGTCCCGTATCGTGTGTTGCAACGTCGATCCCCAAGCAACTTGGAGGTAGTTCAATCTCTCGGCCGGATCTGGCAAGCAGTTTGCGAGAAACAATGCCATTAGGCAAATGCTATAACTGTATTTCGGGTCGTTGAGCCGATTGGAAAGCAGGCGACGAGGAAGGTCACAGATGTTTCCCAGTATCGAAACACGATCGGCTACCAAGAAGTTATCGCATTTGTCCATGGCATCAAAAGTTTGGAGTAGGACCAAATTCCATGGGTGCTCGGATTCCGGTCTCATAGGCATCGAAGTCCTGCCATTTTCGGCGAAAGGCGAGGAAAAATTTCCAGGGGCTGGAATCTCGGATGGACTCGTCGTGAACTTCTCGCGATACCCTCCAGTAGCAGATATGTTAGACGCATCTACATGGAGATCGTTTCCTGCCATACGACGCTTGATATATTCGGGCAATGTGAATGTCGGATCGACCGGTACAAGGTAGTGAAGTGAGCTAGCACATAGTCTTTCATGATGTGTCCAAGTACGTGTAAACCATCTGTCGTTGGTTAAGGGTTGTAGTATGGCAAAAATCAGCTTCGTACGATCGACTTCATGATCTTGGCCATCGGTAAAGTCGTGTATTACCTCAACTGCTGACACTATAGGGAAAGTCCACGAGAGGAGTGCAACGGTCCACCGACTTTCTTTGTATACTCGATGCATTATCTGTAAATGCTTCTCAATGTCGGCGGGATTCGTTTGGTTGATACATTCTTGGTCGATCCAGATATATGGACACCCATGTTGTCTTGCGAATTGGACAGCACGATGGAACACCAACGTTGGACAGCTGACCGGGCGTCCTAGGCTATTAGGACTCGCCAGGTCTTGTATGCAGTACTCAGGTAGCATAGGTAGTCCGGCCATAGATTGTGTATGGTTCCAGCAGTATGAAACGGAGACAAAGTCCATCCCCGGCTCGTGCTCTTCTGGTGACGTGATCTTGAAATCACAATAATTTTCATCCGTGATCCAAGCCTCGACGAACGAAGGCGTGATGAACCGAAGCTTGAGAGGTTTTTCCTCGTTATTTTCGGCGATGGCCAGATCTATAATCTCTTCGATCGTCTCATGTAAAGCACCCGGACTGCTAACGATGTCGGCGATCGGACGGTGGGTGTCGTGCTGCATGCCACTTTGTGTCAAAGAATCACCATGACCAACTTCAGGATAGGGTCGGGGTGTTTCAGGCTCTCTTGCATCATCCATATCCTCTGTCTTTCGCAGTCTACATGAATTGAAAGCCTCCGCAAAAGCACGTATAGGCGTTATTGTGATTTCAGAAATCGCCGGCGCACCTTGGGACAGACGCGCCACGTCATCATGTAATCCGCGCATTGCTAGCGCCACGCCCTGCTTTCTTCCGGCTGCATCACCACTGGAACTGACAAACACCTCACGTCTTCGCTTCCAGCACAAGTAACAAGTGCCGACATACCATAAACGCCAATATCGCATGCACCAGCAGTTCATATAGAGCCAGGCTGAAGGAGCCAGAGCTTTTGTCGTATTCAATGTAATAGCATCAGAGCCTGTTGTCGCCTCCGTGCTTATCCGATCGTTCGTGTCGAACATGTATCGCGCGTTTACCTTTAGCAATGGATTTGGAAAAGAAAAAGAAACAGGTGTCAAGAGTCTCTCAGGAACAAGTCTAATCTCGTTCTTTAGCCATGCAGGCCAAATATGGCTTCGCTGCCGCTATCGATAGTCACGAGGTATCTTGCACATTCGTGTCGCCCTTCGTTCCCGGACGATGTGTGCGATGTGGCTTCCATTTGGACGCTAAAGCGGTCGCCAAATCATCTACTGCGGTATCCTTCTTTGTATCGACCTTCATGGCTTTAAGTCGATCGCTCACATCCTCAACGCTGACTTCGTGGATTTTGCGGTCACTCAGAACTGTTGACGGGGTAGCTTGATCTGAAGTTCGGTTGTTCGAGGACATTCGTCACAATAGTTGGATGAATCCAAATTGCAATGTCTTCGTTCGCCTGTAACGGACGTTTCTACAGGCGAATTAGATCGTTAGGGTATGTCATGAAGCCCTCAGCCTCTCTCTCACAACATGGGATGAGGCCGTGATGTGCGTCAAAAACTTACTGCTGTAGCCTGCTCAAGTTCACCGCAGATGCCTCGAAGATCTGGAGCTTATTAGTCGTGGCAATGAAAGCGAAAGTTGGAGGGAAAGTTTACGGCGCACCCACACTACTGATTCACGCAATCTATGGTACGTGCGGAAGGAGCTCAGGGGAATTTTCTGAGCAGGCTTATGAGATCTCGTCACGAATGTATGGATTCTGATCCTCCACCTTGACGTTCGACAAACGCCCAAACAACCAACGCCGCTTACCGCCAGCCCGTCAGCCCGCGTCCAAAGCAAACGCGCACAGTCTGCCCCCATCCAGTCACTGGTAGGCGTTTGGGTCGTTGCGTCTTGTGTGCTTGCTCTGCATCAAGCTCGACTCCCACAGACATTATCGTCTCCGTCAATAACCATGAATACATCATCCCGACAAATTGCGACCTTCTACACCGGTTCAGACTCATCGTCACTATATAGCGAAGACGAAGGCAGATCTGACAGCAATCTGTTGGGCACGCAATCCCACCATCGGTCGTCCTTGGAGCCTAACATAAGAGGTTTGCCTTGTGACGATGCACGAGACTTTGACGGGACTCCTGCGTCGTCATTTACAAAGGTGCTCACAAGTTCAGATCTAAATGACGGTCAAGGATTTAACCTGGATGCTTCCGGCAACTACACGCCTGCTTGCCGCTTGGAGACTCAACAAGAGGCTAGAGCACGTCGTTCCCAAAGCGTAACCGAAGCAACACCTCTAGAACACAACGTCTGGCGGGATACTACCCTAGATGAGTCCAAAACATATTTGCAGCGAATTCTGGCAGAGCACGATGCTACTAATGAGGGCTCAAGCTCAGACGAGTATCGGAAGCAAGACCAGATCAACGGGGAACGTAGCGCTCGGCATGTGGCGCTCGCTAGTCGCAACATGTGTCCGATCAATTCGAACGCCGGCTCTTTACGACACAGACGCGAAACCCTCTTGTCAACGACGTCGCTTATTTCGACTGACTCGGGAGAGCAGACTGAATTTTCCTACCAAACTGATGGATACCACAACATGCTCCAGGATGGTACGCATACTTTAGACACTGCGGAGGATATCTTCCAACCAGTAACGCCGAGGCCTCGAGCATTGACACTTTCAGACACTCCCTCTAAACGGCAGCTGCATAGCTCCAGCTCACTTGCGTCCGACGGGTCAGCACACCAATCTACCGCACTATCAGGGCTCGATGAAGCTGATGGGGAGTCTGACAAGCTTTTGTCTACCGGAGCGTCTGATCAACGGATTCAAAGATCAACTCGTCGCTCGTCGCTCGCGGCACGACGTCAAGGACGGGCTGACTGGCGAAATCGCGCCTTGTTGTCATCAACTGGACAGATGTATGGCCTGAGAGATCGTGGAGAAGGTTACGTGGCCGGTCGTTATGTGACAGTGATCGAAGAAGATGCGCAACCAGAAAAAGAGAAGCGGAGACGAGACGCATGGAAGCGCGTATCATGCTTCTAGCGGCTGACATTAGTGATTGGGCGCACGATCTTTCCTGACATTAAGCTCAAAGAGGGTCGGATTAGACGACTGTTCGTTTGTAGGCTTGCAGAGTTGGCGGAATTCAAGAGCAAACAACAGAACCTTATCATTCCACTCGTATAGGGTAACTATGTTGGCAGACGCTTGGCATCATCGCACATCTATCGTGTTGACGTCATGGCCACCGCGAACCATGACTCATATGTGATGCCTGCTACGCTGGCTGCAGGTGAGCATATATAGCCGTCTTTGAGACTACACAGTACACGTGATGACCTCTTGGCGCGGCGTTTCACCTTAGTTCCGGCAGTTGCAGCCGAATTTGGCATGCGCACGGGCCCAGCACCAACTTCTGGCAGTAGCGACTGTCCCTCACTCTTTCACACCACCTCTTCTCCGACAACGACAACATTCTACAGCGTGCCAGTCGCGTTGTGGATCATCGATGATAATTTCACAGCGGCGATCGCTTTCACGCTACAATGAACCCGCTCGCTGTTGAATATATAGCGCTAAGTGCGAGACAGCGACTTACTCTTCCCATCAACTACAGTCACAATCTGGGCAGCTCGACCAGATCCGTGGCAAATTCGAATCCTGATTCCACCACTAGTCGCAGAACCTCATTCGATTCCGGTGGTTCAACCTTGTGCTTTGACAGTCAGCCATTGCATACGTCGCGAGATCTTGGAAGCGAGAAGTCTCCAGGAATGACGACATATTACCATTATGACTCTGACGGCAGAGTCACGGCCTCAACCTCTAGCCCTGCTGCTGGAATCTGCACAGGTAGCCCTTTGGCATCGGACGCCTACGAACGGCAAGGCGACGTTGTAGGAGCCTTCCTTGCACGTCGCAGCATGATCTACCCCGCATCAGGCGCCCCAGAAGCACGGGAGGTATATGGGTCTTCTTTCTATCCAGCCGTGGCACCCTCCAAAAGCGGCGTAGATGGCGAATCTGTCGACCAAAGCCACCGATTGAGTGACGGAGACGAGGGTTCTAGCTACACAGCTAGCTCGTCACCTAAGGCTTCTCATACGCTCGGCTGGGCAGGTTGGGCATCGCAGTCAGGTGTGCGGCAACCGTATACAAATCCTGAGTACATTCGCCACCTGCACTCCCTGCAGAATTTGCTCCCTTATCTTCAACCTGAGCGGAAGCTCAATGCGCTGAATAATCCGGTAGTAGACATCATTGAGCAAGACACTGGATTTGCTCTCGCTTATCAGGTTCCAAAGAAGATGCTGGTCCTCTTCCTTGGTCGTAAAGTGGTCAACAAGTTCATCCGTACCATACACCGTGAGGACGACGAGAACTGGAAAGGTGCACCAACCTCTCAAGAGATGAATTTACCCAAAGGAGTGGCTAGCCAGGCTTCTATGAAGATCCTTGTAGCTTGGATGTTTCGGGCCTGCCAATACCAAACCATGGGTACGATGAAGCAGATCCGTATCCCGAGGAACACTTTCGCAGCCTGCTCCTTGGCGAGGACTATGGAGCTTTTCGAACTTCATAAAGACGCCTTGCGGGTCGATCATTACATCGCTGCAACCCACTTTGCTCGGCCAATCTTTGCTCGTGAATTGGAGACACTTTGGAATTGCCTTGGGAAAGGGAGCAGGTACGTTTATGCGGCGATTAATGTAGTTGGTCGGCGACTTCGTGCATTCGACGCTGGCAGCACTGGAGAAGACACACTGGGGATTGATGCGGGTATGTTGGCCATGCTCAAAGAACACCCAGACCTTGAAGCGCGGGTGCGTGATCCAGAGTTGAATGAGCAGCACCGACCCTATTTCAGCGCTCAGTGGATCAAAAGATTGAACGACAAGAAGCACGAAAATCGAGACCGAAAGTTCGACGAGACGTACAATCATCCTAGTGCGCCGTCATCGAGGGATTTTCGGGATGAAAAACTAGCTGAGGGTTTCAAAGAGGAGCCACAGCCACTAGGGCTGAGAACTACAGCGCGCAAATTCGCCGTTCTGCGCATCGTCCCCGAAACCATAGATCCGGCGAAGGCCGACGTCAAAAAGTGCTCAGAATCAAATGAGGATGCCAGCTAGCATCAGTAGTAGAGGTTTAGGCAATTGTGCCACAGTCGCCTTTGGCTCACAGCGGCATCGCTGTGTGCGCGGTATCGCGACACAATACCACGGAACATCCCATCGGACACCTGGTACTGCAATGGCCCATAAACGAGGAGCCACGCATACCTACCGCGTTACCATCGCTACCATCGTTGAGGTCATCATACACAAATGGACCGAAACACCACCACAGTTCTTTCACGATCGCGACAGTATTTCCGGCGATCCCAGCGGCATTCGAGTATCCCAGATTTGAGGTGGATGATATTGCTATGCATAATGAGTTCCTCGCCTTCCCGCTGAGCAGAGTAGAAGAAACAAGGGCTTTCAGGAGTGCAAATGATTCCCATAAATACCCTTGCATAGTATGGCGTTGGTGAGCTTTCGAAACATTCTGTTTGGAAGTCGGTGGAGACCGTCGCTCATGAGTATGAGGTGTATGGTATAGCACAAAGCTTGTTTGACAAGTATATTGACAATATCTAAATAGAATTATTTACAAGAACAGGCGTCCTCAGAACCTAGCACCACCCATTGTACATCCCCTTCTTACTTGTAGGACTTTTGCGTCATCCACACATCCTGAGCTTAGAAGTAGCGGCCAAGAGCGCGGCGGAACTTGGAAGAGCTGTTGATGCACTGAGAGTACCATTCGTTGCTCTTCACGCAAGTCGCAGGAGCCTCGCACTTGGTGGGACCGGTGTAACCCTGGCCACCGCACTGCGCGTAGAGCTCGGCAGCGCCGGCGGATGAACCAGAGCCAGTGGGAGCGGCAGGAGCAGGCTTGGCAGCGGCGGTGGTAGTAGTAGCAGCCGGTTTGCTCGATGCCGCAGAGGTGGGAGTGGAAGGCTCGACAACCTTTTCAGCAACAGGAGCAGACGCAGATGCGGTACCGAGGTTTGCGGGACCAGCATTGGCCTTGACGTGGGCGGCGACCTTGCCAGCCTCCAGAACCTCAGGGACGTCAATCTTGCCAAGCTGAGCAATGAAGCCGGAAGAGGAACCAGGAGACAGCTTGCCGCTGGCAGAGTCGACGCTGTTCTCGAGACAAGCACGGCCAAAGGGAGCAGAGCAGGCATTCCCACCCTTGCTGACGAAAGATGCGATACCGGCAGCGTGCTCGGTGTTGGGCTGGTCAACGGCGACGAATGCGTTACCCTCGACGAGTGCACTGACACCATCGTAGGCATCGAAAGCATGACCCTTCATGTTCTCAAAGAGGTTGTTGATAGCGTGGAAAGTGCTGCTGACACCGTCTTGGCCGAGCTTGGGCGCACGACCAGATACATCGTGGAAGTAGTTCTTGTCGAGTGTGAACTTCTCAGTCTTTCCAATCATCATCATCGTCCAGTAGTGGTTGTCGTTGCAGGTAGCGGACGTGGTGGTGACACCGTCGAATTCGTTGTTAGAGAGGGTAGCCTCGGAGCCATCGTAGTGGCTGACAACGAACATACGTCCGACGAGTGAGAACTTGCAGTGATCAACCCAAATCTTGGTGTTTCCTCCCTGCATGTCAAGAGCGTCACCTCCCCATACGACGCCGGGGTTGATGTTGGTGAACTCGACGCCCTGGATGATGACGTTGCTGGCGTCTTTGGCGATGGAGACACCCTTGCCCTTGATCACACCCTTTCCGCCAACGCCGAGGATGGACTTGTTGGATCCAATCTTCAGCGCGGTCTCGCCGGCTGCGTCGTATGTGATGGAACTGACGGGTGTCATCTCCGAACCACCGCAGGAGAGGTCGCCCAGATAGTACTGTCCACCACCGCTCTTGGCTGAGCAGGTGGACTTGTCGCAACCAGCACCAGTCGCGGTCTTGCCGGTGAAATCGAACTCCTTGTTGAGTACAATAACGCGCTCGGTGTCATCGGAGAGGTACTTCTCGAGCTCCTCGTTCGTGGTTGGGGTGACAGCGGCAGCGTCTCCTCCACCAGTCGCACCGGCACCGTAGCCATAGGCTGTACCAACAACGGACTGGGCAGATGAGGTGGCAGCCGCGGCCAGAAGTGCAATGATTTCGAAACGCATGTTGTAAAGTTGGTACGCGATGTTCAAAAAGGACGGGGTTCTGTGATATTTGCGAGAAAGTAAAGAACGTTCACTCAGACCAGCCGAATATTCCGCTCAAGGTGTTCAACGAGAGAAAATGAGAGAATAGTCAAGAGATAGTTGATCAGAGAATGTGTAAACGAATGTAGCGAATGACAAAAACCAGTGTCGCGAGCAGATCAGATACTATTATACCTGTTGATGGATACGCGCCAGCTTTGCATCCCGCAAGATTGGAGGTACGTGGATGCATCCTTCCCGCAACGGCCATATTTCCAAAGTCGCTATGGCATGAACCAATATCGTGGATGTTTCAATGCTAGTGCCTGTCTGGCAGCGGCTGATGTTTCAAGCGCACCGCCACGCATGCGCCAAGCCGGTCATTTGGCATCGGTGCACTTGTCAATACCAGATCTGGCGTTCTTCGTACAGTTTCGTACGACGCGAGGTTGCATTGGGTTGCGTCCGATGTCTTGGACGTGGGGAGGAGCGGAAACGCAAGGAGGATGAAACATCTAACAAGGCTGGAATCGGTAGCGAACGCCACACCTGTTTTTAGCGTCTCCAGCCACGCAAACACGTTTTTTCATGCATAACGGCTAAATTTCCCCACGCACCAGAGCAACACAGAAAAGACGAATTTTGTGGGGGAATTTAACCGTCTTGTCACCAAGAGTTGCGCAACACCAAAAAACTAGAAATACCATGATGATCCGGTCGGTGTCATCCCGAAGTTTGCCCAGTCTTGACATACGCCACACCCTGGAAACGCCCACTTCTCCTGCAATTTACACGTCTCCACCTATCCACGCATCAAAAGCGGTCACCATCAGGGGATCAAGTTCGCTCCGGAGCGTTTCTTGTATGCATGTCTAGCGCTTTCTTCCTACATAGCTTTTTTCTTTGGACGTCCTTCACGTGCACCCACTCTCTTCCCTAGGTCGTCTCGTTGGCGCATTCTTCCCCATGAGGTGTTGTTTCAGGTAAACAATCACATTTTTGCAAGCTCACAGCGGTGCGTGGCGATAGAGACGTGAAGTCTTGACACAACCACATTTTGCGACAACTGCACGTCACTGGTAGTGCTCACGTATGATGCAGCCTGCTAAGATATTGCATGACCCGTCTAGCTGCGCTGGCCACCTCGTAATGTGCCAAATCATTGCTGTGTCACAACCTTCAACAATATCGTGCCTTACCTATATGAAGAACCCTATCTTCAACCAGATCAACCTCTGCACTTTTATCCTCTTCTAGAAACACTATAGCTTCACTGTCCTTCAACATGTGGTTTTCTTCCGAGGGTTTGCGCGATGAATTCATTCGTAACTTTCAAAGGCAGCCGGCTCACCTCGCGACAATGGTGCAATTCGGGCAATCCTCACAGCCAGGTATTCATATGCCCTGTCCAAGAGCGGCACCGGAAAGAACGATGGAAGATCTGATGAACGAGCATGCTTCCCGCTCGCAGAGGTACTATGGTAATCAACAGTTACGACCAGACGTGCCAGTGTCTCCGCAGCCCACTGCTGAAGACATAGCACGGCGATCACGGATGTTTAGACTCCGACATGATGAATTTGCAAGAAGGGAACCCGGGTTGAGCCGACCCGGAGTTACATATTTGGAAGACATTACGCCTGACTTGAACCACCCGTCGCCGTCGCAAAGTAACGCAATTAGCCACGCACAAGGTCCTTATGACGACACTGATAGCCCTAGTCATGCTCATATCAACGAACAACCTGGTGAAAGAGACATAGACATCCATTTGACACGCGATGAAAGCAATGACAGGGAGCAGAGCTTGAGGGAGGACTTCGAGATGATAAAGTATGAGGATGACCTGACCGCAGACTTTGAAGAGGTTGACCGAGACATACCCACGGCCTTCAATGGAAAACCACCAAGATAAGAGCCGCAGCCATGGTATGGGTCGTTTTGTTTGTGAAAGGTGACGGAGAAAGCGATACGACATGGTTCATTCGCCGGCTAGAGCTCGTATTGATAAAGTAACAATTTTCAGGGTAAGCAAATGATACATGAACCTTATGCGGTCACTAGTTGAGGTTTTGGTGACATGAAGTTCATATCGTGATCGATGATCCAATCACCAGGGCAACAGTACACAACGACCAGGGTTATTCACTCACAATATTCATGTCCATTGCAGCTGCCTACTTTCCCGAGAGTTCTTTTCTCCCCTGCACATTGCATTTCATCAACTACCTTGTGTAGATCAAAGAACCAAATTTCTTTCCCATCACAAAGTTACAGGTTCAACTCGCGTCCACTACTAACTCCACTATATTGAACATTATACCAAAATGGCAGATTCAGATCCAACTTGGCACCCACCACAGATTCCAGAAGTCCGCCACCTACGAGAACGAGGACGCGCACGAGGTCAAGTTCAAGTATCTGCTCCACGAACGCCTCAAGGCCATAAAGCTGGTCATAATTTGGCGACTCAGGATCGACAGCGAACCAGTGACCCTCTTCGCTATGAGACGCAGAGCACCCCGTATTGGGATGACGCCAACGGTGCTATCCACAACATTCCCAGTGCCCTGTCTCCGAACTCAGCACCGCCTCATGCCCAGACCATGAGTGGAGAAACACGTGAGACAAACTATCGAGAGCCGAACACCCCGATTCAAGTCCCGCCTCGAGCTGCGTTCAATAATCCTTATCTCGACATCGTTGGCGATGGACCATATGGACGTAACCAAGCGATGTATACAGCAGCAGGTATGGCTGAGGCCGAATCTATAGGAGAGAGGACCAGAAGGAGAGATTTCACTCCGTACTTTGATGCAGCAGACGCAAGGAATGGTATGGATCTATGCAGCTCAGAGAAAGAAGGGTTTCGTCATGCTCTCGCGACGAAAGACATGAATCAGAAACTGCGCCAGAATACAATAGAAACCATGAAAGCAGCTACTGCAAAGCGCGGTACGGTGCATGCCGAGAGGATGAGCGAGCCGAGAGTTCCTCCTAGGGCTTTTAACGAGGAACGGCATCCTACTTCTCCCAGATTCAAATCGAAGTTTGCGATTCCGGCATCACCAAAGACACCAAGAGCAATAGCAGTCCCCGCAAGCGGACCGGTAAGCTACCAGTGGCCTGACACACTGTCCCCAGTCCTCGAAGCACCCTCACCTCTGAAAATCTCCTCTGATAACCAGCCGAACACTCTATCTAAACACGAAAGCACATCCACACTGGACCGCATACTCAATTTACGTGCCGAAGAACAAGCAAAAGCCCTCGCACAGCTCCAAGGCGAGCTCTATACGCCCAGCGAGACCAAGTTAACTAAGCAGCAAGCGCCGGACGCACTTGCCCATGGTGAAACTGGTTCCGAAAGCCAGCGTATAGCTCATTTTGACCTGCGTGAAAGCAAACAGCAAGCCTTCGAGTTCGTTGCCTCACCAGTATCTCCGGAGAGTCAGAGGCGGAAAGACGTTTGCACGATTCCTGATGTAGTTGCTCCAGCTAAGACAGCTAGTGCGGGTAGTAGTGTGTACAGCAGCGACGGTACCACTGAAGAAGACGAGATTGACAGACTATCAAAAGCCATAGCAGGGCTACAAACATTCCAAAACCTACCTCCCTTGTCGCCGAAAAAGGCTGAGTTCCAGAGGAAGAGCGCAGTGCCTGAGGGTCTGGACATGAGTAAGATCGGAGCAGACAAAGAGGAATCGAACAATGAAAACGAATTGCAACAGGTGCCTCAAGAGAAGAGCTTGGAGGAAGCACACATGGGGCTATTGGAATACTTCAATGTCCCCCTTGAGGCAACTGAGACAGGCAAAGCGGACGCGCAGACGCCACAGACGAGCTCATCTCAAAAGTCCTTTACGACAGCGTCAACAGGAGATTATGAGCGGGTCGGATCTCAAGAGAAGCTTGGGCAGGAGCAGAATGGCGTGAAGAGGCCGTGGTATAGGGGCTTTCGGAAGGTTTGAGTGCGAGGTTACAAGTTAACAAAAACTCATATGGCGGAGAGATCAGTTCCTCCCTGAGTGGAAAAGTCAGCCTGGATCATATCAACCTTGTTTAGGGTGAATTTTCTGGATAAGACTTTCAGCCATGGCGTGTTGAACCAGCATGAAAACGACAATGCAGTTCTTGAGCTCATGGAAACCATACTCGCCATGTGAAAGAGTGCAAGGTATCATGTCTGGGCGCTTTTCTCTCTTTCTTTAATCTCTGACAGATCCTAGTGGAGCGTGATGATGCCGTGAGCCATGACATATGATCTCAGGGCTGCGGTATATATCTGATAATTCTACTCATTGGGTAAGGGCAGACAAAAATCTAACGACAACCAGGATACCAGTGCGATAACCATAGTATTATTCTCTGTTCTCCATTCTCCATCATTATGGGGTCCAAGGTTGAGGCGCGCCGGCGAAGGCCGAGGTTCAGCTCCGCCTGGCCTGTGCTCCTTTCCCCGCAAAGCGACTCTCCAAGCAGAGCAACTCCACGACTGAGAGCAAGCGAGTCATCAAGATGCGCGTCCCGAAGCTGATGTTTATATCGCAAGCTTCTGGCTTTCTCTGCGCTATCCAGAGACATCCAAATCGCTGACATAGCACCGAGCCATCATCAGCAGCCTCCGCCAACCATACCCTTCGAGGGAGACTCCGCAATGTCGCTGTCGCACACGATGAACTTCTCGATTCCCGATGACTTGAAGCAATATCTCGCCGACCTTGACAAGTTTATCGACGACAAGATTACTCCTCTTCAACACAAAGACGATAACAACCGCTTCTTCGATCACCGCCGCGAACACGCTCGAACCGATTGGGATAACGGCGGGCTCCCGCGCAAGGAGTGGGAGGAGTTATTGGCAGAGTCGAGGAGACTGGCTGATGAAGCTGGTTTCTACAGGCTGTCGCTGCCGAAGCAGTACGGCGGACAAAACAGTGCCGATGGGCGAGGAAGCAACCTCTGGATGGCCGTGATCCGGGAGCATCTCGCGGCAAAGGGATTGGGTCTGTTCAACGACTTGCAGACGGAGCATTCGATGGTCGGAAACTTTCCCGACGTCATCATGCTCATGAACTTTGGCAATGAGCAGCAGAAGAGGGACTTCATACCACTGCGACTGGAGGGCAAGTTTAGGATGACATTCGGTTTGACGGAGCCTGGTCATGGCTCAGACGCGACACACATGGCGACCAAGGGGCGACCGGAGACGAGAGATGGTGTGAAGGGATGGTTGCTGAACGGCTATAAACGATGGCAGACCGGGATGCACCACGCGACACATTGCTCCGTCTTTGCGCGGACATCAGGAAAGGATGGCGAGATAAAGGGCATCTCGTGCTTCGTGGTACCCATCGATACGCCGGGTTTGAAGGCAGAGTCGTATGAATGGTACCTCATCAGTCTTAGAGCAACAGGAGTCGCTTGCTAATGCTGCGCAGGACGCTCAACATGCCCACCGATCACGCAACCGTCTCCATCAAGGATGTCTGGGTACCCGAAACCGCCGCATTGGGTCCCATCCACAACGGCCTCGGCGTCGCGCAAGCCTTCGTCCACGAGAACCGCATTCGGCAAGCCGCCTCGTCGCTTGGTGCAGCCGTATACTGTGTCCAGCAGTCGGTCGAATACGCCAACGAACGCGCGCCCTTTGGCACCCCGCTCTCGCACAACCAGGGCATACAATTCCCGCTTGTAGAACTTGCGACCCAATGCGAGATGCTGCGACAATTGATACGAAAGACTGCGCTAGAGATGGATTCTATGCCGCACAATGAGATTGAGAAGAAGATTGGCGATAAAGTTTCCATGTGTAACTACTTCGCCAACAGGCTGTGTACGCAGGCGGCAGACCGTGCGATTCAGGTCCATGGCGGTAACGGGTACTCAAGGCACTACCCGTTCGAGCACATTTGGAGACATCATCGCCGATACAGAATCACTGAAGGTAGTGAAGAGATTCAAATGCGGAAGGTGGCCGCATATCTCTTCGGTTTCGGTGGGAGGAAGAGCTTGGTAGACGCTACAAAGGCCGAGTCGAAGCTGTAGACCTTTTCTCCAGATATAGCTCTAGTCATAGTAAACTACGAAGCCACTTGTTGAAACCAGGCATCGCGTCTTTTTCCGTGATTACGGGTAATAGTACCACGATCAGTAAAAACCACACGAACAACGCTGCCACCAACAAAAGCGTTGATCGAAGTGTAACACTCTTTGGCGGCAACGGCAATGGTTTTGACAGCGGCTTGTTCTTGAAAGCAGCTGCACTTTCGGATTGCGGAACTGGTGGAAGTGGTTTTGAGGGGTTTTGTAAATCCAATGGTCTAGGTGCGACGCGTCTGAGCGGTGCCTTTGGAATGTTCTCAGTCTTGGAGGGCTTCGGTGGTACAGGTGGTCCCTCATCTTGTGCATGCAATCCTCGGTTGCGCAACCGTTGGTCGCTCAGTTCAATTCCAGACATGGCTAGCTTTGAGAGAGGCTAAAGAAATCCTGAGTGTTGAAGTTAATGATGTTGGGGAGGTCCTGGGAGCGTCAGAGGACAAACATTAGAAGGGGAGGGGGCCGGATATAGGCGATGCTCAATATAGCCTAGTGCATGGCCAACGAGATGCGAGCGGCATTGTACTTCACATCCCTCAAGCATCGATTCATCTCTCAATGCACGAGCATCCCGCTCAATGGAGCGCCAAGTCATGGAGCACAGACTTATTACGATTACAGGGCCCTCCAGACATCTTCTAACGTCAGTACTTAGAGCAATCTAGACACGACAGCATCATACGCGACGAAATCAAAGTTGATCTTGGAACATCAATACAACCAAGGTAATGCTCCACCGTACAGCTAACATTCCGTTACTACCATTTCCGGTGTGAGTATGGACATGGAGTATATGTTCCAGCTCCCGCGTCATCCAATGGTGGCGAGAGGCGACTCGCTGGATACTTGATATTGCGAGTTGTCGTTGGTGGTCAGTTCGTCAAGCCGTATGCCCTTCTTCCGGTTTGTCTCTACAACACTTTTCCGGTGAATGATTGCGGTCTTCTTGTCTACATTTCTTCCTCTGCGATTCATTTGTCAGCTTTGCCTTGAAGGTCTGATAATCTTCCTGGTCTTTCATCCACCTAGTTACCTTCGCGAGAGCATGAAGCTTGTTCTGCCCCTCTGTTAGTACCTTTCCAATCATTATATTCTGCACCAGAACCCGGTTTCCCTCCACGGAAGTTTTCTCTATAGGAACCTCTGATTGGGTTCCGTCAATTTCCAGACTAGTGCGACCAGTACATGAACTATCGCATATGTTGCACTCTCCTTCGTGCTGTTCGTCGCCATTACTACTGCGCAGCCCAAATTCAATGTCTTCTCCCGGTCCAGACAAAAGACCATGCTCTTTGATCAGAATTTTCGTCTGATGCGAAGGCTTACTGAGCGGAAGATGGCTCGCATGAACATAGCCCTCGAGCTGTTGCGTCTGAATGCTCTTTTGTTCGCCGTCATCTACACTCTTCAGAATGCAGAAATCTGTGTTTTCGCTTAGACCCGGAGATTCTGTTGATGCATTACTTCTGTTAACAAAGTAGTCGACTGCATTCTCTGCAACCGCCGCAACAGAACAAAGTGGTAAGTAGCCATGCGCTTCATATGGCGTCGGGTCAGGTGAAAGCATCTGACTATGCTTTTGCATTGAGAAATAGTCGCCACTCGACGCAGTTCTACCATCATTTCGGCAGTCGCGAGGTTCCTCGACGGGTGTGAACGTGTGCATAGCTATGAACCCATGAAAGGTCTTGGGCGTGCAATCTGACCATCTCGAAGGACTGAATGTGCACTCGCGGTGCAGTATAGGCCGAGCTAATCGTGAGAGCGAGATATTTAGTGATGGGTTCTTTGGTGGAGACGATGGTGTCGATGCGGCTGACACAACCGCTTATGGGTGTGTGGTTGTGAGGATCAGGAGAAACAACAAAGAGGACGCAGGTTTTTGTACAGCCATTTGTGCTGACAAACACGTCATTTAGACATGTTCATGTCACCATGTGTTTAGCATTCCAAGGTTGCATTGCGTCCTCACCAGCGTTGTGATAAATGCTATGCCGCTTTAAGAAAGACGCGTTGTCCAACGTTGCACTTTCATATCAACTGAATCTGTCAATATGCGCATTGTTTACTGCTCCTCGTTCTCGCTCGTTATTCATACCGCACTTTTGGGTACCCTGGTTGCACGCTTCACTCTCTGAAACTCTATCTCCCGCCTTGCTGACGTGTGCCGTCATTTCACTTCCACAAAGCCCGCTGGTGCGATTGTTTCCTACAGTATCAAGTCCTACCTCTTCACGATGTTCCCAAATAACCATAGCACGATTACACGTGATTGTCGTTTATCTCAAGCATGACCGGTTCCGATCAATCAATGCCAAACGTACCTCCAGGTATTGACCCCGAAGTCCAAGCAAGAATCGATGCACTCCTCGCGCAGCATCCGACAGCGAACAGTACTAGAAATATTGCTGGGGAAATTACGAATAATGATGGTATTGGTTCATATTTTGGCGTCTCAACCATAGCGCTAACGGACATCCTTGACGGTCATACCAACAATTCCACGGAATCACCAATTAGCGAACCTATTGTAAATGTATCCCAAGCGAGAGTCAAGATAGACAAAGACAACGATGAAGGCATTTGGTATGAAGGCGTGCCCCGAGCTGCACCGCCACTTTCACCTCGACATGCCGTCCTACACCTCAGTGACAGATCCGAAGCCAGTCGAAGCAATGTACCACCGTATCAAGTCGTTCCAGGTGTCTTCCCACTTACGCACTCTATGTCTGTTCCACCGCTACCGCCTCCTAATCCTTCACCACCGCAGGCCACTCTTTTCAAGCGAGCCATATCCTACATCAGCAGCTATTTTTCCGCCTCGCCCGGGATCATCGAGTACTCTGACGCAGAGATCAAAAGGAAAACTCAAGTCTGTGTCAAGGCGCAAAAACAGTTCGTGTCGAGTGTACCAACCCAGGACCTGGTTGTCAAGGTTGCAGCTGTTCTCACTGACATGAGCCCGTCTGGTGCGAATGTAGGAGACTATGGACTTGTAGAAAGACCTGTAGAAATTTTGGCGAAGCACAAGCGCGTGAGGGAGATCAAGAGAGGATCAGGATGCTTTGTTGTAGAGGATGTATATAGGAAGGAGATCAGAGTCGCTTTGGCGAGGCTGAACAGATAGAGGATATGGCATCACTGCGTGGAAACCATTCAATGATACCAGGCACTGCAATGAACTATGGCTACACGCCGCTTACAGTCCTCGGATCCAATTCTTCTGCTTGACATGATGTCGATTCCTGCGTGGCGGGACGCCTTATGTAGTGGGACGTTTTTCCATCCGAACCTTCGGCATCAGCCAAATTAGGGTGACTGCATAGATTCAGGCTTTATGCGCTTTTGTTCTGTACCTGTTTTTCTTTGAGTATGGTAGTCTTCAACTGAGGAGATTGCGGTGTTGGACGTGCTGTTGGCCGTTCTGTTGTTCAGGAATACCTACCTAGGTAGGTGTCAACCGCGCATGACCAACTGGGCAGATCGCCCCATCACGTCTGGTAGAACATCAAGCTTCAGCTGTACTTGGCACACAGTGGCGCAACAGACTCAGTACTATGTCTATTAATTTGATGGGCGTGGTGGTAATAAGATGCAGGTACAACGCTGTCGAGTCACGCTGTATTATATCGTGGTAGAAGTGTACATAGGTACTCCCAGATACTTGGCTTCATTATATGCAGCCGTTTGGGCTACGCCTATAGTAGAGACTGTTAAAAATAGTTATGGTGCATTCTGACGCATGCTCTCAGCTACCTAGGTACGCTTGCCCCGCCTGAGGCCTGCCATAAAGCTCAGCCCCCCGGTACCCATCTCAGCCTTTCCAAAATTCCAGCCGCAGACACATCCTTCAAACAACAGATATCCTACAGCCACGTCAGGCAGCAACTGAAGAGCCTATACTTATACTAGATTCAAATCTTCCAGCAAAATGGCCGAACTGTCCGCCCTTAGTGCTGCGGCTACCGTGCTTGATCTTATTGGTGCTACGTCGCGAACGTTCGCATCGAATCTTTCAAGCGCTTGGTTCTTCCTGGAATCTTATGGCATTGCAGGACCTATTCTGTGGCTATACGGTGATCGCGACGTATGGCGGATCCAAGTGCAAGTGTTGCAGAGCACAAATGAATCGGATGCAATGGAGTTCAAGAAGCTCGCCCAGAACGACAGCAATATCATTGCTGTTGCTGTGAGTCTTTGCACTCTAATCGATACCGTACACAACACTGACTAAACTTGTACAGGGCACCATTGTAGCCCAGATCGCCATCACTGCGCTATCTCTGACCGATCTTAGTAGCACACATTGGGTCGCTCGAGCCTCCTTCACCTTTAGTCTGGTATCAGCAATCATGGCCGTATACTATGCCACAAATCAGTATCGTAGATTTGGGCGTTTTTTACACGCAGATGAGATCAAAGCGTGGATTCGTCCAAAAGAGACGATGCGACTCTCCCCCAGACCTTTACTTCAACAATTCCTGCCTTCAGCTGCTTCCGTGTTGACTGTTTCGGCTCCGAATATGCTTCTCTCGGCATCCTTGAACGCATTTCTCGTTGGCCTCGGAGTGTACTTTGGTTACGTGTGGACACGTAATCTCGATGAAAGTGCCGGGTCGAGTGCCAGTCGAGCTGTCTTTATCGTATACGTTATTGGCCTTGCGTTATGCTACGTCATTTACGCAATGTCGGACCTTGTTGCTGCAGACCAGAGTCAAATCAGTGAATGGAACTTTATACGTGGTTTGCACTCTAGTACAGCCCGTGCTCGAGACCAGTCGTCAAGGCGCGCATCCAATCCGGATCTAGAAGCTGTTACAGAAAACTGTGGGCCTTCGAGCAAGATTGAGGAACAGCCACGACGAACTGAGAACCCTGAGGATAATTCGTCACGTCAACAGCTTGTAAAAGCACTCAGAGAAGCTGCAGATCTGCGGAGAAGGAGTGCGGTTGCGGACGAGAGGGTGGCTAGATTGTTGGAAAATCTGGAGTAATTTCCTGTGCTCGCGATGCATCATGTGTATACAGCGTCGGCAATGCGGAAATCTCTTATAACGAGCTAATCAGTCGTCGCTGTGAGTGTTAGCTGATGTGAAGCAGTCCGTTGATGTAGGACAAGGCTTTGGGCTGCCACATTACATGGACGCGTTGGCTCCAAGTCCAAGGTTCTAAGCTCTTCAATGCAGGATTGTAACTCGTTCGCATGCAGGTGCCAGGTGATTTTGGTCCTTCCTAGTGGTGACAGGAATGGGGCGTCTATCTCGTTTGCCGGAGCGCATAGTTTGCGATAAAGCCGTTTGATGCTGTCAGGAGATCAAGTGACCATCACCTTCTCTTGGACTCGCGCTGTCAAAGAGCTTTGCCAAACTATAGTTCTATCTCTCTCTCTAGGCGAGTGTGCGGTCCTCACAACTGTACTTAGATATCGCTTGAAACGTCATACGATTCTCTATGAGTTTCCACGGCTACATCGCGGAGCGATTCCTTAGCGATATTGACGCTTTCACACCTGAACAGCAATATCGCATACTGTACGATCTGCCAGATGATCGGTATGTCGCACCAGAAGTCAAGTACAGGATGTTCTGCAAAGGTGAAAAGGCATCGGAAGCCTTGAAGCATGTGCGCCGGCTCTTACCCATGCCCTTCAGTCCGAATACACTATCACCAAAATTGTATAAGGAGCTAAGTTTGATCGATCATGAGCGATGGGACGAGGCTGGAAGGAGGGCTCGAGCGGAGCTCCAAAGCCGGGGTGTGTGGACTCGGTTCGGAGGAAAGCCTAAAGCTAACGGAAAACTTAGGGGCGTATCTACCTTGCGATTACATGTTTGGTGAGCGACCCCAGATGGTGATGGCGGAGTCTTCTGATGGGGGCGAAACAATCCGGCCGGCTGCTATCAACGAGTGCAGGTCTTTGGAAGTGGCTGGATGTGCAAGAGAAGACAAGCCTCTATTAATAGCTGAGCAGGGTCAGATCGGTATCTCTGCACAGAGCCAAGGGGCCGACATATGGCAATTGCTCTTTGACTTTGGCAAGGCTGTGGGAAGACTATTAGCGAAATTATCGACGTGCAGATGAGCTTATACAGCAGACATTGGCGATATTCCAGGCATCTTCTGTTGATCAACAAAATCATGCAATCTTGGAGAGTAGCCGAAAGTCCCACGAGTGGTGTCCTCCGAAGAACTGCATCCCGAGACGCGTCCTGATGCAGATGGTGCGGGTGATGCGGGGCGACAAACCCGTAGATGGATGCACTGTGGCGGTCCAGCCCTGGAAGCGATTTCAACCGGTAAGCATCCAAATCGGTCGCCTTGCTGCATCCTCAGTCTTGGCTGATAGATGCGAAGAGTTAAATAGATGTGAAGAGGTTGAAGGTGCTCTTTCTGCATCACAGAGGACATTCAACCCCACTTTTCCTCTTGGCACGCTGGTGCACCAAGATAACATCTGCATCCATGACTTCACTCACGACGTCCACCAGCGAGGCTGCAGCTGCGCTACCTTGCATTGGTATTGCGTCCCTTGTTAGTACAAAACTCCCGTCACAAAGCAAAACTCTGCCGAATGCGCTCGGCGTGAAAGCAAAAGTGACGCGTCGCTGGGGTAAGCGCGATGAACCTTTTAGGCTTCATTTCGTTGAAGCGACAGATCCCTCACAATTCAAAGATGGAGATGCTAGGCGTAGCGTCCGCTCCCAGGCGATGAGGTATCATAGAAACAAGCCAAACAAAGGAAAGACGACCTCTGCGAAACGGCCCGAAAGGGTACTGGCCCCTTACACTAGGCCGACGATCGCCGGACAGGCTAGGCCTGCGAACACCAAGGCACACTCATTTACCCCAACTCCAGCGCCCAGTGCGTTTGGAGCGCTTGTTCGTTATACAAACAAGCAGTCAGTCGATACCCTTGCATCAACAAGGACAAGGTCGCTCAAAGATGCAAGCGAGATTTCACCCCGGGGTGCTGCATCTGATGGCGATCAATTACCTCGACCAAGCGGCGACATGCGCTTTCGAAAATCTCAATCCAGGGTATGCAGGAAGATAGTGGAATACGAATACACCGAGAGCCAGGACGGAAGCAAGATACGCTTACTAGCGACCACTTTCTGCCAGATTGGGGATGGGGTTGATCCTTTCAGGGTACTGCCTCAATTCGAGAACCCTAGGTTAGACAGCGTGTTCCTTCTGCGCAACTGTCAGTGTGCACAGTCTCATTGATACTCCCTTCACTCGTCTCAGTATAGTACTTAACGCGTTTAGGTATGCGGGCGTTTGGCACAGAAGCCTATGTCGAGAGATGGGTGCCTGCAATGATGTCCCATCCCCACGTCCTCCTGAGTACGGTGTTCCTAGTTAGCAACTGGCTTGACATGCTCGCGGGACTTCCAGGCGACAGCACAAGAACCGGATTCGTTCGTGCTGAGATCATGGGCATGGTAAGTGAGCGAATTCGAAACCCCCACATGTATGACACCGCGTCGACCATCATCATCATAGTGCACCTGTTGGCCGGAGAGATATGGAGGTGCGACGAAAGCATACTGCGGTTTCACGTATCCGGCATCGCAAAACTGATCTCTCTTTGTGGTGGCATGGTCAATTTCGAGAAGGCGTACGTCGCAGAACTCTCCGCATCGTAGGTTTTCCATCGCTTGACGAGGATACAATCTGATGCCGCTCCCAGGTGTTGTTTTCAATGCGATCTTGTCTGCGAAGCCAAGCCACTACCAACACTCATATCATGGCAACCACCGGATTACACTGCAGACGACGATATCGCCATACCAGAATCGCCATTATTTTGTCCTAGAGTCGACTTCATGACGGTGCCCAACGACGAGCGTTGCTCACCTTCCACGTGTAATCTACTACGAGATATGCGCGACTTGACTGATCTTTTCATATCGAAAAACGCCGCGAATGAGGTCGAAAGCGATCTTGCGGATGTATCGGCTGCTTACCTGAGCTCTACTGGTCTCGACTACAGCACGAAGGTGGCTGGAATACGCGAACGATTGGCACTCCTCCCTTCAGCCGATCTTCCGGGTCATCAAGGCACTGGCGATTGGGTCTTTGAGGCATGTCGCCTCACTGCGATGATCTACACTGCATCCATCGTCTGCAACTTGCCCTTATCCATCGCTGCTCATCCCAGCCAAAACCTATTATGGGCCGAAGCTGAATCTCTCAGAGAGCCACATGACAGGCAGATCGTGCTCACAACCCATCTCAGCGAATTGCTGCTGCAGGCACTGGAGCGCACCGATCTCGCCAATGTGTGGAATGGCATGGCTGGTGTTTTATATTGGATAACCACTGTTGGTGCGGCTGCAGCCCGCACGCCCGTCATTCCTACCATGTTGCAGCGGCCTCTGTACAGCAAACCGTGTAAACCTCGGGTACGGCAATGTCTGGCCATGTATTCTATGCGTGCGTTTGTCTTGTTAGGCTTCAAACATCAGATGCCTATCTTACTGTCGCAGAAGAGGCTCTTCAGAGTACAAGAACTCATCGGAACATACGGCTAATACCTGGAAACGGCGAGTCGAGTGGAGTTCAAAAACAGCCACATCTATAGCTACTGGTATTGAGACAAAGTCTCGGGGCAGCACCGATGATTCACGATGATCGTCCAAAGCCACAAGCTGACCGCAGACAAAACGACGTTTGCTGATGCACACTTGATCAGTCGTACAAACCAAAGAAGCAATCTTGTCAATCTTGTCGCATGCGGCTAGCCAATTTCTAAACGATCATGTCACGGCGTATGACAGCCTTCCACGAATCGTCCGGGGTGTTTTCGTCGCGGGATGTGCGACTGACCGCATCTTGTGGCTTTCCCACTCCGTGTCCATCGTGCAAGACCGATTTGAAGCCGCCGGGCCTTTCGGGTTGCGAACATCCGCAAGATCCGCTCACGATGCTTTTTTGCAATCCGAGAACACGCGCTTCAGGTTGCGGACAAAAACTCAATCCTTTGCGCAAAATTTCATTGGTAGTGTTGGAAAATCTTCGTTGCTTACCGCTGCGGGTGTGGGTCGAGAGAGCTACCCTGTGCCTGCATCCAGTGGGGAGGTAGCTCAACTGCTAAGCTTCGAAGGTTCTCATCTTATCTCAACACCCTATGACGTCGCCGGGCTCGCCTGGAATGCCTGCCAAGCACGGTCGTTCATTCTGCATTGAAACATGAGAAAGGGTAATTCGCTGTGGCCGTCCCGGCGCTTTATTCCAGCCCGTTCTCGCGCGTAAATGCATCATTGAAGGGTCCGTGCGCCAAGACCCTCTTCGTCCCGCCGTTGTCCGACGCTCCGCTGGCCATGATGCTCGTCCTGCAGGGCAGAAAGAGTCTCAAGGCGAGTGGAGCCAAAGTTTGAATCGACGTGTGGGGTCGCGAGGATGTCAAGATCTGCACAATGGAAATCACGTTCAGATCTGACTGGCGACATTGGAATGCCAGGATGTTTGAGACAGTATTCGACAGCGCACTTCTGTCTAGGAAACCAAACATCCAGACGCTTCGATTGTACATTCTCTGCAACCCTGAAGAGACACCGAGACACGTGCATGTTTGTTTGTCACTCGGCGGTCAGCCTGTTGTCTTTGGGAGATGATGACTGCCTCGTTCGCTCCACATCTCTGACAAATGGTGCGAACCACAGGAAAGCCTGATTCGCGCTGATGGATGACTCCTGACCGTCAGGGATCGTCTTGATGAAGGAAGCGGCAGCCAGGTCGTCCGAAAGCGCATTCCTGGGATTAGTTGCAGCTTCCCTGCAATCCGATTGGGCGACAAGACTACCCTCCTGTCAGAATGGCCAGGGTCTAACGGCCTACTAACAACAAGCGACATTTTGTATAAAGTACAACGCCCGCCAAATCCAGAATGCAGACCAAGGATATTATCGCAATTTGTGCTGTATTTGGACTTGTTTTCGTTGCAGCCATGGCACTCGTTACACGATTCTTCCTGCAGCACAAGCAGGCTAAAACCACAACAACAACTGACATGTTTACCACGGACGGCAAGACAGAGGGGCAGCTGCAGCTCACACACATATCGAGCTCGTGGAAAAGATTGTTGCTCCCAAAGCAAGATTCAAGCAAACGCTACTGGGTGCCAAACCTGTCGGGCATAATAAAAGCCGGGGATGAGGGGTTGTTTTTCTCCGCGTTATTTACCAACCTCCAAGGTCATCCTGGACAACTACCCCTCGAAAACCTGTACGATGCATTCGCAACCGAATTGCGATCCCGACCAATCTCGGAGCGATCGTCATATACCGGAGACATGACAAAATTCCTTGGGCGAGCAAAGAAGCCCGCGGGGGGCCTTGGGCGGTCGAAATCGATGTCCAACGTCAAGCGAGGAGAGTCTAGCCCCAAGACTGCTAGAAAGAGCCTGGATCTGTCAGTGGTTGAGATGGGTTTGGCTAGAAGCCTATCTGTGAAGAGACCGGCAACTGCATTAGTACCAATGCGAAGTGGACTGCGCGATGACGATGCCCAGAAAGCTACACAAAAGTCTTGGATGAAGGAGGGTCAGACAGCAAAGTATGAGGATGGAAGGATGAGTGTGAAGATTACCTCTGGGGAGCTTGCAGCGCTATCCATAATACTCGGAAGTCAACTGAGTACTGGAACCGACACGGACGCCTTGCTTGAACCCAGTGCATACGGCATCTCGATCGTTATTACGCCAATGACAGACGCCAAACACCAAGTCACACTCACACAACAAAGACGCAGCAGATCGCAACGGCACGCCTCAGGCTCAGGCGTTTCAACACTCTTTGCAAAGCACCTCGCAGCCGGCTCCCTCCCATACTCGCAAGATAAGATTGGCGTTCACAGCATCCTCATCACCGACGAAGCTTTCGAGGCGCTACAGGCAGGCGCTTCTCTCTACACCCACCCATATGTCGCACGAACAGCACAATCCAAATTCCTCGCATCTCTCCCCAGTTCGCGCGAACCCAGATTCCACATCCTCGCCACGTCAACCGAAGTCCACACCTCAAACACACTGTTAGACGCCATAGCAGCACTCCCCTTCTCTGGTGGCCTGGTTCCCCTCGCATCAGCGCCACTGATCAGAACGGTCCAGTTCATCGCATCCGCGGGCCTCCCCCACGCCCGCCTACTGCAGCGCCTAGAACAACTCATTGACAAAGTGCACCGCCACGCTCCGCACCTCAACATCTTCGGCCCCCTCTACGAGCCCCAAAACGCCGGCCTCCTCTTCCGCGAGCGCGAACGTCTGGGCAGATTGGCCAGCGACCCAACGACGCCAGATACCCTCGCCGACAAAACGGCGCGTGTGTCGCGGTACACGACGCTGCTCGAACGTCTGATGGCCTTGGTCCCGGATCTCAAATCGCAGGATGTCCTGGCAGCAGTGCAAGAAGCGGCCAAAGCCGAAATACGATCTGCATACCAAGCTGCTGTTGCTAGTCACTCTTCGTCTGCTGCGCGCAGGAAGAGCAGCGTCGAGACTATCACTTCTCCTGCATCGGTGGTATCTGATTCACCCGATATACCTGCCAAGTCAGCAAAACGCCAATCCACCTCTTCTTCGCGACGTAGTCCCAGGAGGCAGTCGAATCGCTCGAGCGCCTTCTCTGAGGTTATGGAGACGAGTCTGCTGTCGCCGTTTCCTGCAGAGGAGGAGAGCGGCGGCGGGGTCGGCGGCGGCAAAGAAAGGAGTTTGGCGAAACAGGTTGAGCAGGTGCTGAAGGCTGAGCTGCCGTTGAGTGTGGAGATGGTGGCTTTTGTGGCGAGGATGGTGGTTGTGGCGTGGTGTGTTAGTGTGGAGACTGTGGCTTGGAGCGATGGAGAAGCTGGGTTCAGGATACCAGATGTGGAGGCAATGGGCAAGTTTGTCATGGCATGATTCATGGTACGTACCGATGGATTGAGCATGTTGCATGTACAAACATTGGAGATGAGAGAGAGAGAGAGAGAGAGATGAGCTAGAGGCGTTTTTTTTTCTTTGCGATTTGGCTTTGGCATTTGGGACATGTTAACGAGATACCATTCACATTGTTTTTTCCCAAGTCTAGTAGAGATACCAATATTTGTTGTATAGCAACCTTAATCTTTGGTCTGTATACATGTTTCCATGTTGTCGATGCACAGCGATTCAAACATGCGACAAAAGCACAAGTTACCTCAACAGATCCGAGTGGTTCCGCCATTTCGTCCCTCTCAATCCGCCCGCCGCGTGCATCTCGAACCGCGAGATCGCGGACCTGCCACGATCACGAGATACATGTCTTGCCATCGTCATCATAAATCATCAGTCCTATTGAAGGAATGATGTTCCCAAGACACGACGAGGGCTATTTGCGAAATGGCGCCCGGAAACGGCAACGGCTAACATCCGGACATCCGGGGTGGTTGGGCTAGAAATGATCTGCATACTGCAAGGAAGCGACCGCCGAGAGAAGTCTTCCTCCGAATCGAACGCGCGGACCCGCGCGGGACCCGAATTGAGCGAAGCAAAAGGGGAAACGGGATGAAGAATGTTGCCGGTTTTTCTACTAACGATGTAGGCCCTGACTCCCCGTTTTTGCATCGCATGGGCCTTTTTTCCAATGTGGGTTTTTGCCGAACTTCACTTACTTACCTACCTTTCTCAGGAACCATGCTTCAAAATTTGGGCTAGACAGGAAGATGGAGAGCAAAAGTCTGGATATTAAACCATATCTCTATCTGAGAAGTGGAAAGAAAGAAACAAGTGATAACAATCCATCTATCCCGTCCCCAAGTTCATCTCCAGTCTCTATGCATGCCCGAGTTCCGTTCGTTAAAGTCCTCATTGTATGCATAACAAAAAAAATCAACAAGTAGCCAAAGGAAGAAGAAGAAGAAGAAGAAGAAAAGAGTCTACAATGAATCATAACCATAAACCTCACTTTACTCTTGTGGCCCCATAATCTCCAACCCCCGACAAACCCCCACCCACCCCTCCCTCATCCCTTCCCACACCCTCTCCATACTCTCCTCCTCCAACCCATCTCTCCTCCGCTCTTTCCTCTCCACCTTATCCCCCGTCCCATCCGCCATCATGGCACTCACTCTATCCCTTTTCCTATCCTTATTGTCCAACAATGTAGAATTAGTTTTAAGCCCTTTCCCATCCAACTCCCCTTTAACCTCCCACCCTTTACGCACAGGCCCATGAATCGTCGCAGGAGAGATGAGCGTAGAATCCAGTAAGGCGTTCCATCTCGAAAGATACATACCGGGGCCATGTGTCGTCCCTGCACTTGGTTTACTCTGGGAAGACGACGACGACGACGATGAGGGCCGCATGATACTTTCCAACCTCGTCTGACTAGTAGATTTCAGCGTCTGAAGATGCTCTTCATGCTGATCCAAAAGCCCCTTCAACTCTTCCTGTTTCTCCTTACCCAGCGTCTCAAACAACGAGTGTAGCGGCGCCGTCATATTTCCTGCGCCGCCCTCGCCCTTTTCCTCTTGCTTCGCAGCGGCGTCATCAACGCGGAATTCAGAAAAGATGCGTTTAGCGTAAACGAGGTAATCCTGCGCGAGTTGAGGCGCATTCTTGGTGACGTGGTGCAAGAATTTGTGCATCGAGGGTGCATGTTTCTTTAGTAATGTAACAAAGTCCTCGACAGTGGGTGCATCCCTCGCTCCTTCATCCAAGATACTCGCCGGGTCGGCAGACGGAGAACTAGGTCTCGACTTGCTCGTTTCGCGGCTCTTGGTGCCCGTCGTCTTCTTCTTTGGCTTGGCCGTCTTGATGAGATCGGTGATGAAGGCTTCGGCGTCGGTGACGGTACCGCTGAGGTCGACGGCGTTGTGGATGTCGCGGATGACGGGGTCCATGGCTGCGACGGCGTCTCGGATGGTCGAGGTGAGGACGTCTGGGTTGGATTTGCACAGGACTTTTGTGAGTTCTTCGCGGTCGCGGATGGAGAGGTAGGTGCTGAGATACTCCATGGCGACGCTGTGTTGGTGTTCGTTGAGCGTGTCGGCATCGACCTTGTAAGGCGGATCCGAGGTTTCGAGGATGACGGCTGCGATGGATTTTTGCTCAGAGACGGACTGGCTGCGGGCTGCTTCGTGCTTGTCGCGCGAGGCGTAGACGTACGTCTTGATTGCCTTGAAGACCTTCTTGTCGGGGGCGTTGCGTGAGGATTCGAGCTTGGTTGCTCGCTTCTGGAACTCGGTCGTGTCCCATGCCAGGATGGTGGATATGATTTGCTGCAAGAGGTTCATGCCGTCGTTGGTGTTGTTGGTCAGGCCGATCCAGTTGGTCATGGCTGTGACGGAGAGCTTGGCCAGGACGAGTCTGACCATGCCGTTGATCATGGTGGCTGCGTTGCCTACGCGCAACGTCTGTCTGATGACGGTGTATGGGATGAGGCGGTGCAGGTTCTCGACGAGGCGGACGAGGTATTGGCCATCGGGCGACATGACGAAGACGTGGTGGAGGAAGGATGCGGCGTTCAACAGCATATACTCGTGGGCTGCCTGCAGACTGCTGGAATGATCCTCGAGCCGCGGCGTCGCCTTGACCTTTTCGTACAGGTCGTCGAGAGCATTTCCGTATATGGCGTCCTTGACCAGCTCCTCGAAGCCTTGTATGACGTCTTCGGGCTTGCTCGTGTCGTATTCCTTCTTGCTCTCCTTCTTCTTGGCCGCTGGATACCCGCCCAGCATGCCTCTGGCGACATACTCGGCAATGCTACTCGCCGCCGTCGCCAGCGCTTTGCGGCTCCCAATGGCGCCCTTGTCGTAACTCTCGCTCAGTTCGGCCTCGGCCATCCTCGCAACCAGCGTCTGGATCTTGTCAGACCACCAGCTCTCGCCAAAGTTGCGTATGGCGGGGTTGCAGAGGGCGAACTTGTTGAGCATGTTCTGGAGCAGCGGGCTCGTCGACTGCACGCCGTCGGCCTTGCGGAAGGGGTAGCCATAGTGGTCGATGGTCGAGGGGTACTTGAAGGCTTCGATTTCAGCGTAGACTTGGTGGTGGATCACTATGTCAAAGAGGGCGTGTGTCTGCGCGGGAGTAAGCGGTTTCGTCGTCGACATGGTTGGCGAGGGCGAAGATAATCAAGTCAAGTCTCGAGTCCATGGCTGGCCGTGGTTGATGGTGGACGCGGCGGATGCGCCTGCGACGCGGGGTACGTCATCGCGCCCAAGCCTTGGCAGATTAGCGACTTGATCGCCCCCACATGGCACCGCTGCATTCGGATCACGGCATGCATCGTGCAGAAATCACTCTTGGTCCAAAGCGTCACTTGAATACTCCTACTCACTTCCCCTTTGGCACATCGCTGCCCCAAGGATAAGCCTCGGGCATAGCCTTCCAGTTCTTCAAGTCGTCATAGTTCCTCGTCGTGCTCTTGCCCTGCAACACCTGTTGTACGAAAGGCAGAATGTCTGCGTACCCGCTCATATCACAATGTCCACCAGACGGTATACTCATGCCCAGCTGCTTACCCACACTCAGCCAGTTGTACACAACCTTGGCCGCAGGAAACATGACTTGAGCAGTGCCTTTGGAATCGGTGAACTGATCATTGGCGTTCTGCGACAGGATGACTGCGCGTGGAGCGATGGCTGCAACAATAGTATGCGCATCATAGGGTAGCTGGGTGGATTTGCCGACGAACTGGGAGATGCCGGAGGAGGTCCACCATCCAGCTCCAGATTTCTTCAAAACTTGTCAGTACGCCAGTTCCTTGATAGTCGCTGCGAGTTTATGGACGCGAGTACTCACTGCGTTTTCCAAATTTTCTCCTTGTCCGCTCAAGCTGTAGCGGTAGGGTCCCGCGCCTTGAACGCCAGAGCACATGGGCATAGTGACAGCGATACGCCTATCAAACAGGCCAGCTGCCAAAGCAGCCTTGCCCAGACGGGAACAGCCCGTGACTCCAGACTTGGTCGCGTCAATCTCTGGGACCTTGAGTTCAATGCCGTCCAGGACGCGGTGAAAGCCCCATGCCCATGCAGTCAGGACCCCTATAATAACCATAAGTATGCAGTGGAAGGGAGCAAACATATCACACACCAATATCCTTGCCGTTGTACAACGTCCAGAATGAACCGCTCTTGCTGTTACTGTCTGCTGCAACCTTGGTATAATCAAATGTCCCTACTGCTATACCCGCATTCGTATAACTCTTCGTATCCATGCCTCCAATCGATATGACCACGGGAAATGGTCCACTTCCGCTTGGCAAGTTCAACGATGCGGCGATGCTCGCAGTCTTTCCGCCTGCAGCGACGCTGACAGTCAAGGTATTGCCGCTGCGCGTTGCCGAGACCGTCTCTTGCGAATGGTCTGGATAGTAGCCATATTGGTATTCTTGGAGGAGCTTCAGGATCTCGGGTTGGCGGCATTGCAGCCACTCGTCTTTGCTCTGAACGCGAGTTTTGCCATCGAGGTAGAGGAAGGGATCAGGCATGGTCTTGACGGAAGGGAAGGCGGCTACTTTGGGCATGGGATTTGGCGTTGCTGGACATGTTATGTTTGTCTGGCGAGGAACGATGTCCAGGAGGTTCTCGAGGTTGTTTCCTAGAGGTGTACCGCCACTTGTGATTGACAAAGTCAAAATCGTGAAGAAAGTGGTGCGCATTTCGGTGCCTATCGTCGTGTTGAGACTGCAAGATATCGGTGACGAAATGATGGGACGACGCTTATAACGAGCTTAAGAGGGACTAAAGGCTCAGTCTTTCGGATCAAAGGCTATGAGTTGAGTCGATACGAGTTGACGTGATCTCGTGATCTAAACCACCCGCAAATAATGTAGGTAACAATCCTTTGTATATGAAGTCTGGCGTTCTGATAATCTGACCTTTCGCTAAGAAGAACCACTGCCGCGCTGCAACGGCACTCTGTACCGGTCGAGTTATACCAGTTTGTCCGATCATCTCCTTTCTTGATGTCAAACGACCATACAGCTCCACGCTGTTTGCGGGGCTCTCATATAGCCATGCCCTCGGATAAAGGGATCTCCAATATGTAGCTGCGATACGCATGGGGCTGTACGCGCGAGATGCACCGAACGAACGTATGCTCGGCACAACTCCTTGCGGATAAATGCAAGCATCTTAGCGAGTAGTCGGTGAAACCTGACCGACGTAGACCTCCTGATCGTTTTGTATGCATCGACTGATAGACGATACGAGAGGGCTACCAGGCAAGCTGCTTGTTCAACATGATTCCTCAGATGACGACCTATGTGATGCATCCTTGTTGCCCTCTCGATCATACACGAAGACTCCGTAGTACCGAGATTGACCATCGTCATCGACATACGGCCGCACTTCGAAGCTGCGCAGATATTGACTTGATGGCTGGGGCGGGTTTTCTGGGATCGGAAGGCTCAGATCAGGAGCCCCTATGTACAGATCACTGCCAGAAGACATGCGCAGTACAGGCTCGTTGTTAGCTTCCACGGAAGCGGCGGTTGCACCACTACCTCGAGTGCAAAGAGCACTCAGCGCCCATAGACGTGTTAGTTGGACAAGTGTTGCGAAGGGAAAAGTAATTTCCCATGTTTGTGCGTCTCGGTCGTAGCTTACTGAGCAGCTGGGTAGGTCATACGAATGACTGTCCCATTCCTCAGAACCTGCGTATTTCGACTTTCTTACTTTGATTTCGCATTCGTTATGATGTATTGAGAACCCATTGTCTGTGTCTTGGGCGCGATAGCAAGTTTTCGGAGAGATGGTCACACAGACTCTGGCGGGAAATGACGAGCAGAGTGCGCGCATGTTTATATGGACTGTCATGGGTTCGCCATCCCCAATTTCTTTGTTCATAAATTTCAATCCTATATCTCCACTGGCGCGTGGAGGAGTGGCTGATAAGGAGAGAGTTCCGGATGATTGCTTTTCTACCATTTCCGTACTTGGGTTCGCGAGAACATGCACCCATTCCAGCAGCACCTCTTCGAGCAAAGCAACGGCGCAGAGGCAGAAGGAGCTGCTGCATGCTTGCAAGACACGGTTGGCTAGCTCCTGACCCGATATTTCATAGTCGACCTGAAGGTCTGAACCCTCGCCACACAAGCCCAGTAAGGAATAGACTATATCACTGGGATTCCGGCATTTCTTTCTGGAGAAGATTTGTAGAAGGTAGAGGAGACTCCTGCCCCTCCACCGATGCGAGGAACTCTCGAAGTACACCGGTTCAACTGTTTGATGCGATATAGTGTCGTCTTCCTTCTCCTCTGGCGGCTGCCAGCGGTCGATTTCCTCTTCGCCTGCCATGAAGATAATCAGGCGCGCCAAACCGACTTCTTGGGTAATCCAAGCGCGGGCCCAATAGTCGCTTTCAAAAAAAGCCAACGTACCCGAGCGAATGCGCATGGGAGCCGACGCGTCCAATCTAAGGGGGTTTGTGCTTTCGCGGAGGAACTGTGCGATCAATTTGTCGTCACCAAGCCAGGAGATGACTTTGGCTGCGTGACTGAATATGTGCCCCATCTGCTGTACTTGGTGTGACCTCTCAGAGTTGTTCGACTGGTCGATACAAAGCGCATCAATCCAGAGCCATTCACTGCGAATGTGCGGCTTTTTTATTGCCGACCAAAAAAAGGCATGCAAGTTTTGACGGACCTGAAAGAGTCGTCCGCCTAATCTGATCCAACGAAGGGTGTGTTCTTCGCCCCACACGTATGAGAGACAGACGTAAGTTTCCTCTGTTGTGGCATGACGAATCTCCAACTGAATGTGCCCATAGAAGGACAGGTCTGGGAGGATACGCACTAGTCGGATGGAAGGCGTCTTAAGATCCAGAGGCGAGTGCTCGAAACGAGGCCGAGCACCTCGCGGCGGGAACTCTATTTTTGTAAGGGCGCATTTGTCGTTTTCTGACTCCTGAAGGTATTCCATGATGCTTGGCAGGTTGCAGCCTTGAGTTTGACGGTGGGGTTCGTTCAGTTTGTTGTGCCTCTAGGTCTATGGGAGATTTGTTCGGTCGCTATCTCCACCTTGCGACCTCGATTGGGTCGTGCTGGCACTATCAGTACGGGGGAAGGATGCTTTGCGACATTGAACAATGCATGAGGATGAAGTGAAGAGATAACGGTGCTCGAAGCTGCGAGGTTATGCGGCTGAGCTGAATGTGCGGGGCAGTGCAAGGCTACCGCGAAGGCCACGCGAAGCCTCTTCGCCTCGCGCAAATGCGTTAAGTTTCGTATTCAACGCATGCATCATGGTTGAGATATCGATGGGTCTATGTCGGAGGCTGTTGCTTGGAGTTGCTAGGAGTAGTCCAAGGATGGTTCTCATGCACCACTACAGGCGGTAGAAAAGCTCGATTACACACAAACCATTTCAAAGTGGTTGGAGCTTAGGTTGCGATGCGCGAAGCGATCACAGGAAGGATGAGTTTGGGGCAAGTCTCGTCCGCATGCTGAATTGGTTTCCGTAGTGGCAGATTGTTCGTACGTGGTAGCGCGTCGACGCGTACGCTGCTCATAACATCGATGTGAGCTAGAATACAAAGAGCGTCCACGGATCAGAAGGGCGATGACAATGCGAAGGTTGCGACAGATGCAGGTATCGTGCTAGCGTGTAAGAAGTTAGGAGGATGCACGACAATGATGTCAACCCGGCCCAAGCTCTTGTCCGCGCGGGGAGTGCGTCGCGCAGCTAGGCATCCACATATGGATGTAGACTTCACCATGTAGCATCTCCAAGCTTCAACCACCAACATGGTGCTGCTGGCTTCTCTTCTGTTTGCTGCTTTGGCCGGTGCCAAATGCTTCGAACCTGACATCGCGCATCCGCCGCCTGAGTACAATGTCCACGATCCTCTGCTCAAAGAAGCATTCGAATCCATCAACACAGCACTTACTGCAGCTGTGGCAGCGCCAATACATGCTCGAAGCTCTTTCTCTGTAGAGATAACTTCGTCGGAGGAAACCCTATGGTCGTATCATCACACGGCGCGCGAACGCAATGCCTCTCGCCCAGATATCCCCGAAGTCAACGGCGACGCGTTGTATCGTATCGCCAGCATAACAAAGACCTTCACCGTCCTCGGCATATTGTACCAGCACGCAGCTGGCAACTTGAGTTTAGATGCAACTGTGAATACGTATCTCAAAGAACTGGGAGAGAAGTCGGATGGTGGCATACCATGGAAGGACATCACCTTGCGTAGTTTGGCCAGCCAGCTGAGCGGCCTTCCGCGGGAATGTAAGCTGCCAATTGACAAGGAGCACAATCTGTTTGATGGGTGCCAGACAGAAGAAGGTACGCATGCTGATTCCTTCCGTTAGGGGCTCAAGGCGACTTGATCAATCAGAACTACGAAAAGCTGAATCCGAGTTACTTGGGCCTACCGCCTGATGTCTCACGGAAAGGGTTGCCACATTGCGACGAGTACTCACCAAATTTCGAGACGCCTTGCACGGCCAGAGGTGCGCGTCTGATCGTCTGATCGTCGAGACTGAATGCTGACTGGAGAATGCCTAGATTTGTTTAAGCAGGTCAACAAGCTCGCGCCGCTTTTCGCGCCCAACCAGAAATCTTCCTACTCTAATCTCGCGTTCGAGCTGCTCGGTCTCGTTCTCTCGCGGGTATCGAATCGTACCTACGAAGCTTACATCGATGAAGCCATATTCAAGCCTCTGAACATGTCGACCAGCACCCTTTCGAAACCCGCCGACTCTGCTGGCGTCATTCCGGCGGGCCCACAGTTCTGGGACGTGCAAGAGGGTGTTCAGAATCCCACGGGCGGCATCTATAGTTCCTCGAGTGACCTGTCCAAGTACCTCCGCTATGTCTTGACTCATTTCAATGCCATTACCCACGCGATCAATTGGCTGCACCCCGTCTCCCATTCCCACGGATCCAATAGTTTCTACGGTATGCCATGGGAGATCTTTACGACAGACCGCGTACTAAAAGACTCCAATCGCACAATACGCGTCGTATCCAAGAGCGGAGGATTACCAGGCTACACTTCCATCATCATGACAGTGCCAGAATACGACCTAGGGATCACCATTCTGATCGCCGGCCCTGGCAAGATCTTTGCCAAGATCCAAAGTATTGTTTTGACGACCATGATACAAGTCGCCGAGAAGATTGCCATCCGGCAGTTGAGCGATCGCTACGCCGGCACATATAGCGCTGCAGATCCAGAACTGAATTCTACGGTGATATTGACAGCCGACCACCGCGGTCTTGTTGTCACGACCTGGATATCGAACGGAACAGATGTCTTCGAATCGCCCATTGTCAAACATGGCGCGCCGGAGCACTACTACGCACAACTCAGCCCCACACTCCTCTACCGCGACGAGGAGACACAGCAAGGCGAAGAGTGGCGTGCGATGTTCGTCGAGGAACGTGGAGGTGGGCCGCCGGATGATTTCTGCATCGATGATTGGGACATGTCCTCTTACGCAGGTATACCCTTGAACGCAGTCGCGTTCTGGGATGAGCAAGAAGATGGTCACTTCGGGAAGCTGGAATTGTCGGCCTTCAGGGTGAATCTCACAAGAGTGGACGAGAACAGAGGAAAGAATAGGGAGTATGATCAACAAGAGACGATGGAACTCTGATGCCTGACACTACAGACTCGCATGGCGGCCTGATTGTAATCGCGTGTAGTACACGATTCATGACTGAACGATCCTATGCAAGTCACTGCAGCTAGAACCAGGTGACTAGATTATATAGAGTTCAAACTTCCCCTAGAGCACTGTGCAAAGACAGGTTCGCGAAGGCTCGCCTATCCTTCTATCAACGGCGCTTGCATTTGCCGTGACCCAAAAGAGTCGGTTCTATTGCAGCGACTGTGGTCGGCAGGCTGCACTAGTGTTTCTGGACGTGATTAAAGTCCGTGCTAAAACGGATCTACATGCGGAGCTAAACTCTAATCTTAGTATGCAGGGAAAGACCCACGTTTTGCGCAAACACGATTACCATCATCAAGCCACAAGATACCGTTCCTCACCGGGTTCATATACCTCCGGTCATGTTCGGTCTTGCTGCAGGTCGAGGATTTCTCCGCTAGCTAAGCCACTGAGTTGAAGCCGTCATATGTAGTGAATGCGAGTCCCGTGGCGACATGAGAAATGCCAGACGGATCGTCACGTCTAAGCAACGGATCAGGTTCGCATTGAATTCAATCCCTCGCGATGCCTAACACGGCGATTGCCATGACTATTGTGAATATGTGTGTTTTCACACATACCGATCCCGAGAATCCTACTTGGTGCACGTCACCTCCAAACGACCTTTCCCGCATTCGACTGTACCGACTACCTCGTCTTCGAAGGATGTGAATCTACACGACACATGCAACGTATCAAGCCATAGCAAGAGGCAAAAGTCGGAGAGTTTGTCCCTCGTTGGGCGCAGGCTCCACGTGGATTTTGCCGTAGCAGCGGCACGCGTCTGCGAACTAAAGTCAGGGCACAGTCTAGCTCGTAGACTGCCGATTGCGCCCGAACAATGCCAACAGTGCGTAGCACGCCTCATGGAGTCTGCTCCGTGACCAAGTCGGCAGCTCCACTGCTATGAGCTTGTAACATACTAACGGCGCCTTGATTTGCGCGCGGAGACTAGGAGTTTTGACAGTGCTGTGCTACTGATTGCCGCGGATAGTAGCATTCAGCCCCCCTGTTTATAACATATCCTGGTCCATATGGGATTATGAAGGGCCCATGTTCACATGCGAACTGCTTTCGCTTATCGTGTTTCCTTGCTCCTCCTTCCTCTTTCGCATCCGAGGTAGACTGTACTGCCTCTTCTTGGAAAGCGCCTTGTCTTAATACGGTCGACTGGAAAACGGTACGCGGAGTACGGCGCCTTCTCATGCGGTTTTCGATATGAAGTTCTTCTCGGCATTGTTGTTCCTCGTCTTTGCGCCACTGCTGTCGTTTGCGCAAAGTCAGAATGGAACTGACGTCCTCGCCCTTGCAGTCAAGAACCTGCCTCCATGCGCGGTATGTCAATCGAGTCAACATACTGGAACTCAAAACTGATAAGATGTAGCTAAAATGCACATTGACAATCGTCACGGCGTCACCATGCGAGCTCACAGACTTCGCTTGTATCAAAGCCAACGAGACGCTTCTAGATGACCTCACCAAATGCGTATTAGCTGGCTGTAAGCCAAAAGAAGCACTGAGTGAGTTATTCCTCGTTCTCTTGTTTCCAGGTATTCGCTAACCCAATAACTAGCGGCAAAGAGGTTTCTCGCAGACATGATGAACACGCCAATTCGTAACAAGACCATACAAGGAACAATTACCACATTGGTCGCTGGAATAGCAGCCACGGTGGCCTACATTCTACGCGTTGTTGCACGTCTTCCCTGGTTCGGAGGAAATTGGGGGTTGGACGATTGGGTGATGACTGTCGCTATCATACTCGTCGTCCCACTTTCCGTATGCGCATACATTCTGAACCAAATCGGTTTGGGACAGGATATGTGGTATGTGTCTTTTGAAAACATTACAAAGATCCTCGAGGTATGTTATTGCAGTATCCAAATGCTGAGATTTGGAGCTGACGAAAGTGCGATTTAGATCTTTTACTACACTGAACTGCTATACCTGGTGTCGGTGGCATTGACGAAGATAGCTATCCTCCTCTTCTACCTCCGCATATTTCCCCAACAGGGTATTCGACGCGTCATCTATGTCACAATAGTCGTTTGTATCATGTACATTATCGCTTTCGGCACAGCGACCGCGCTGCAATGTCTCCCAATCCGCATCGCCTGGGAACACTGGGACGGCGAGCACCACGGAAAATGCATTAACCTCAACGCCGACGCCTGGGCATCGGCCGCAGTCAACATCATCCTCGATCTGGTCGTCATTACTATACCCATGCGGGAACTCAGCCAGCTCAAAATGAGCCGCCGTCGTAAATTCGGCATCATGCTCATGTTCCTCGGCGGAGGCTTGTATGTTCAATTCCCTCCGTACTTCACCCTGAGCGTGTGCTAACAAATACTTAGTGTAACCATTGTCAGCATCGTCCGACTAAAATTCATGATCCAGTTTGCCCAAACGACCAATGTCACCTGGGACTACCTACCAATCGGATACTGGTCTGCGGTTGAAGCTCAAGTCGGTGCCATCATCGCTTGCCTACCCGCTATCCGCCAACTGGAACGCTCGATCCGCGAACGCATCTGGCCGAAGCAGAAGAAGAACAACTACTACTACGAAGAGAACTCTGGAAACAGCAGCAAAAAGTCCAAGCAAAGCAATGGCAGCAATGGCAGCAACATCAAATCCCGCATGTGGCTACCGAAAACCGATCGCTCTCAACTGAGCACCTTTAGGACGAGTCGAGCCGACAAGGAAGACTTTGTCCGGCTAGACGAGTATGAGATGGGCGTCACCAAGGGAGCGAAGGAAGGTATTGTAGAGACTGGGAATGGTATTCCAACACGAAGTTCGTCGGACGGATCGCTGGATCGGTCGTTCAAGTCGAATGAGGATATCCAACCGCTGGCGGCTGGGCCGTCGCCCGTTGTAGGGTCGCCGTTGGGGGGTATCATGGTGCAGAGCGAGTATAGTGTCGACCGGGGGAGTCCGCATCCGTCGGAGATACAAGCCTTGCCGCCGTATCATCCCAAAGAGGGGACGTTGATGGATACGCGGAGGTGGCTTTGATTAGAATGCGAGTTTTCATGATCTACGAAATACGGAATACCCAATATTACTTTACTTTTAATGGATGGAATAGCACCATGGTTCTTGAGATAAGTGGTAGCATTTGTGAGACGCTCTTAATTCTTGTACTTTGGATGCTTCTTGTTTGAGAGCTTCTCTTCGGCACAAAAATTATAAAGATTCTATAAGTCATGACTAGCCCATCAATTGCATGTCATCGGATTACTAGGGTATTGCTTCGCGATTGCGCACACACAGCAACTGAACGCGACGCTCCCACCATTTGCGCATCCTACAAAACACTTCTTGGCAAGCGACCACTCTCGATACGAGACGCAACACTCAGTAACCACTCGCGAAATGTAGATCAGAACTGCTCCGCGGTGTAGAAGCCAAGGGGCCAAGAAAGTGGCGACAGCAAGCCATCCGACACCCGCGCACCGGCGTGTTCTCGCCCACTTGCCGCACTACTACTATCCGGAAATGTTGGCCGCGGTAGATAATGAATCGCAGTACTACACCAGTGTAGAGAGTTGAGGTGAAGTGGGTCGGCCCACTTCGGCTCGGTAGATCATACTCCACAGCGTGTGCCTAGTGGCCTGTTTGGGGAATTTCTGCGGTGCGTATGGAGGAGAGCTATGACTTTTCAGCATAAAACATAATTTTAACTGTACATGCTAGTACGAATTCGGTAGAAAACTGGCCATTGTTATTTGTTTCATGTCTTTTTACTGCATGGGCAAGGATCATAAGCAACCGAAGCTGCCCAGGTGGGTTACAATCTCTCGCAGTATTTTTGAAACTGCTACCATTACATGCGACATGGACCTTGCTTTGCTGTCTCTTCTCTATCCCATACGCATCATCCCGATATCCACATTCTCACAGACTAGCCTACATATGCAGCATAGACTCTCCGGATGTACGTCTGTATGAAGTTCATTACCCACTCCACGGTACGATACACTAGGATCTGTTCGACATACACCAGAACGCAGCATTTATAACATCGATCTTGTTTGGCAAGACTAATTCCCTTTGTATTGAAACCGGATTGCGTCTTCGAATTCGACTCTTCGCGGCATTGTCAGAACGACAAGTTGACATCAGAGTAATATGTCAGCTTGGATGGACATCAAGACAGCTGATGTTTTACCCTTTTCTCTGAGTTTTGCTTGGTACTGAAACTTTACGCAAAACCGTTGCTTCTATGATAGATCTGACATCTCCATACCATTTTCGACAGGTGTTACTGTTTTCGATTCATCTTGGTTTGTTGTAGCCGCTTCTTCCTCCACCCTCAATCTCAGGTCATCTTTCTTCTTCTCTTGTTTATCCCAATAATAGAACGTGAGCAGAACAATGCCACTGATTGGCACTGCTACTACGAAAAACAACCAGACGCTGCGGCTCGCTTGATCGAAAGGAATATCTCCAGGAATACCATTGAAGAAGTTCATGCCAAAGAATGAGGTTACGAAGGTTGCGGGAAGGAACGCAATTGTCACCCACGCTATGCCTCGCATGGTACGACTGTCTCTTTGTGTTTCCTCTGCGATTCGAATGCTCTGTGCGAGGAGCTGTTCTTCTCTTGCCGCTCGAAGGTCGTCTTTCTCTTGTTGGGCATCTGCTCGTATCTGCCGATCCTTTTCGCGCTTTTGACGCTCATCTTCTTGTTTTTGATACTCCTTCTCTCGTTCTTCACGAAGATCGTCTTCTCGCTGCTGCCTAGCATCTTCTAACTTGTATCGATTCTCCTTTCGTTCTTGACGCTCATCCTCTTCACTTTGACGCTTCCGCTCTCGTTCTTCACGCAACTCATCTTTCAGTTTTTGGCGCATGTCTTCTCGCTGTTGGCGCAGCTCATCTCTAGCCTGCTTCTCTTCCGCAGCAACATCGGCGATATGCTGACGTACCTCTGCGATACTTTCTTTCAAACGATCTGGATGATACTGTTGCATTCTTCTGGCCGATCCTAGCAAGTCAGTATCAGGATCGAAAAGGTTGCTGTGTGATCGCATCAGAATTCCATGTATCCAGTTCGCAGCTTCAACGCCGAACTTGCACTGTTCTTCTAGGGTAGATGCCCTGATCTTTCGGCTGATTGTGTTGATTTGGCGGAGTAGGGCGCTTAGACTTGGACGCTCTTCGATTTGCAAAGATTCTTCTACTATTTGAATCTCATCCATAAAGTCCTTCGCCTCTTTCTCAATAACAACGATATATTCCAATACAACCAAGTAAGTCATGCTGGCAAAGCGTTCGACCACGGGGGCTTTTTCTGATTCAAGTACGACGTGAGTGTCAAATGGATTAAAGCCCCCAAGGACACCCCGACTCGCGCTCCGCAGACAATGGGCGAATATTCCACTCCACAACCTGCAAGAATCCCAGCTCCCTGTCCCTGACAGGGACAGGTATAGGTACGGAACAGAATCTCTGGGAGTCTCGAGCAGTATTTGATCTCTCTCAGGCGAACAAAGGATACGACCGGTAGTGGAAGTTTCATTCTGCTCGCGAAGCAATAATGAGAAGTTTTTTGTTAACGTTCGTAGCAGCCCTTGCACATGCTGATCATTCAAGCCGTCGTTCAAAGGCAGATGGAGGAAATTAATGGAATCAGACTCTGGATAAGCAAGCACTCCATCATGTATGAACGGTGGAGAACGAGATGTTCCATGTAGGAACGAACCAAAGTCGTGTGGGCTCTTGAACGAGTGAACTGCCACTTGCTCAAATTCGTATCTGAGGTCGGGGGGCTTGTAGGGGCCGTTGTCTTTGCGGAAGAAGACGTATCCACGGACGAGTTTGACGACCTCGTCAGGTATGTCGTATCCACGAGTGATCACTGTGTGTTCATCAGGTGCCTCGTATGGGCCGTGAAAAGATTCCGTATGTTCCATGGCCGCCAAATGAAAAAAGAACGAGAGAAAAAAAAAGGAGTAGAGGGACAACGAAGCGGAGGTTCAGGCTCCTCGAGAGTGCATGATCCTTGGCTCAGCTGCCAAGGATGAGGCGCACATGCAAGCCTCGAGGCTTGCATGATAGTAGCTTTGGAGGCCGTGATAGGACCAAACAGTGCATTCGAAAACGCCTCCGACATGGTTGGTTTGCTCAGACGAGAGTGAGCTTTGAAATCTAAATCCTGTTGTTTGTGTAGTATTATCACTTGCAGCGGTCGTTGAACAGCGCTTGCGAACAGTTCACAGCATCCTTACAACTTCGCCCCAGCCTTGTTGCTCCCCGCAGCAGCAATCAAAAATTGCCGGAAATATCTCTCCAACTTCTCCCCCGCACTCTCATCCAATCCCACAACCGTACCCACCCACCCATCAGGTCTCAGCACTACCACAGCCCCCTTCTCAGTCGCAACACCATACCTCAAATGCGCACTGCGATCTTCATCGTAAAATATACGACCAAACGGCATACCCCCCAATGTCTCATACGCCGACGACCCACCCGGTCCTGCGATAATGGAAAGACATGATAGCGGAGCGTCTGAATCACTGAGCCAAGGGAGCTTCTCGATCGCTGCCGTAAACGACCCCAAAGCAATTTTCGTGCGTGCCACGTCCCCAGCGAAAAGCACAACATAGAACGTCGCCGTATTCGGTGTCTCGGTCTGTAGTCGCGTAAATTCGAACGTCGCAGGTTTCTGCAGCCTAACATCTGGTGCGCGCTGACCAGGCTGCACCGACGACACACCCGAACTCTGCGTAAGGTTCAAGTAAGAATCCGGTTCATAGTAAATGCCCAAACCACTACTGAACGTCGCCGCTTCCGCCATGACTACGCCCAGTATCTCATTCGGATCCGCGTTTGGATCGCCCGTCCAACCCTCTGGCAACTGCATCGTCATGAGGCGCGAGATATCCTTGTCATAATTGATCAACCGCTGTACATTGGGCAGCCGTTCCGCTTCGTACGAATGCAAGAGGTCCGGTTTAGCGAGACCCCGGAGAACGAGGGAGAGTTTCCAGCCTAGGTTTACAGCGTCGTGCATGCCTGTATTCATGCCTTGCGCTGCGCCCGAACTGTGCGTATGGCATGCGTCACCGGCGAGGAAGATAGAGTCGTGTACGAAGAAGGAACGGGCGATGCGCTGCCCGACAACGTAGATAGTCCACCAGTCTACTTGTTTAAATGAAAGGTTGAATGGCTTAACAGATGCAATAGCTTCTTGCACGGCGGCAGCTTCGTCGAAGACTTTATACGCTTTCTGGCGCTCGGCTGTGAATGCGAAGCCGATGCGCGTTGCGCCTCGGTCTAGCGCGGCCCAGAGGACGTTTCCGTGGGTAGGGGATTCGATGGCGCAGTAGGTTCGGGGCTTGGGGAGGTCGGTTTCGATGACGCCGTCAACGCGAACCCATTTGTCTACGCTCGAGGAGCCGTCAAAGGGGATGTTCATAGCTCGTCGTACAAATGATCGACCGCCGTCTGCGCCGACCAGATATCGACACTTGACCACGCTCTTGGCCTTGGTCGAGCCATGTTCGATGGTAGCCAGCACCCTGTGGCCGCCCATCTCAACCCCTTGTATCACCTCAATACCCACTAATGTATACGGCGCATCGAGTTGGACGCCCTCCCTCGCCAACGCTTTCCTAAACACCTCTTCCTGGTATTTCTGCCGTAGCACCAGTGCAAAGTCCCACTTTGTGTCCTTCATGTTCTGCATGAACGCCCAGCCTCTTCCTTCGACCTCGTTGCCATGTTTGTCGTAGTTGACTGTCTCGCGGCACGCAAAACACTGTTGCGCAAGTGAATCAGCAAGACCAAGCTGGTCAAGCATCTACAGATGTGGAGATATAAAGTCAGTGTATGTCTCATATGCATTTCGCACAGTTACAACTTGCCTCGGAACTGCGGGGGAAGAGGGTGATGGCGCGACCATAGTTGTCTTGGGAGGATTTTGGGTATTGCTCGATGATTTTGATGCGGTGGGTAGGTTGGGGGAGGTTACGTGCAAGTTGGTAGGCGGTTATGAGGCCTGTGAGTAGTTGTTAGTATGACGGTGTGTACACGATGGATGCTGGGGCTACACGTACCCACCGGTCCTCCACCTACCACGAGTACATCTACATACTCTACTGGTGGCTCAAGAGTCGCCATGTTCTCTATACGACGGCGGAGCCTAGTTCTGGCATATGACAAGCTTCCTCAAGCTCAGGCATGGCCCTGTTGGCGCGCAATAAGCTTTATTGGGTTTCCGTCCACATAGGAGACGGCAAAGGACAGCCGCTCCATTGATAAGAGTACAACCATATACTATTAGTCATGCATGACCTCATTTGACTCAATGGAGATGGCCGCATCGGAGGTGCTGTCGCGAAGGAAGCAAGAATGGGGTGGGACGCGACCTTCGCGGGTGAACTGATAAGATAAGGATTGAGCCGCGGCACCTGCGCGTCAAGCCTAACCATCGCTTTTTGGCTACAACACCAGCCTCTACCAAGAGACGTTTCTCGTCCGCCATGTCCAGCGTCCGACTCTTGACGCGGAGTAGTCATATCGTCCAACTTTCGGTTGGCACTCGTCTCAGCATGGCTCAAGGCATGGAGCAGACACGCCAGCGTGTCCACGTACCGTATACCGGTACGATTGAAGCTATCGTAAAGTACGTATAGGTTAAGTATTATTGTTGTAAGTACAGCAGCACTGGAAAAAAGCTCCAAGTACAAACTACAACTGTAGTACAGCCGCTTAGACTATGTACAGACTATACTTATTAATATAGACTGATAGGAGCTCTCCTACGTACGGCTTAGGTATCACGTACCGCTGTACTGTACCTCTCCGTACTACGGTACGTTAGACACGCTGAATCACGCCACAAGCATCAAACAATACCCAAACGAGGAATTTCCCCTCCATGGTGTGCGCAACATCTTATACACACCTACAGCGGCAACACCCACTCGCCCTCCTTTGTAGGTTTGGCAAGACTGCTCGCATCCCTCTTCGTGAACCTCCCATACCCCTTCTGGCCCAACAAACCCCCGTTGTCCCTATCCCAAACCACCTTTCCTCTCAAGATCGTCCACCTGGGCCACTGCCTCAGCCTCCTCCCCTCAAAAGGCGTATAATCAACATCATGGTGCAACATGCTATTCGTCAGCTCAAACTCCTCCATCTTACCCTCTGGATACCAGATATTAACATCGGCATCGGACTGTCCCTCCACCAACGCGCCTTTCTTCGGATACAAGCCGTACAGCTTGGCAGGATTGGCAGAAGTAACCTCGACGAATTTGGTAAGTTTGAGGCGGTTCGCGCTGAGGGCAAGGGAGAGTCTTGTTTCGATGCCTGGACAGCCGTTGGGTATGTACTTGAAGTGGCCGAGCGGGTGTTCAGCGCTGATGCTGGATTTCTTACCCGTTTGAGCATCATCGTAGCGGAAGGGACAGTGGTCCGAGGAAAGGATCGTAAAGGTGCCGTTTGCAAGTCCTTCCCAGATTACGTCGCAGTCTGCCTCGCTCTCCCGTGGTGGGGGCGAGCAGACGCACTTTGCGCCTTCGAAACCGGGTTGGTCGAGGTCTTGCTTCGTGAGGAAGAGGTATTGTGGGCACGTTTCTGCGTAGATGGGTAGGCCGCGGTCTTGTGCTGCTTTGATGTGGGCGGCTGCTGCGGGCGTGGAGACGTGGACAATGAGGATGGGTGTGTCCATGAATTCTGATAAGCTGATGGCACGGTAGGTGGCTTCTGTTTCCGCCATGGGAGGGTGGGAGGAGCCGTGGTATTTCGGTGCGAATAACTTCTTCTTCTCCAGCTGGGCAGTCATCCAGTCGATTACTTGACCGTTTTCGGCGTGGATCATTGTTGTTATGCCTTGTTTTCGCGCCTCGAGGAGGATGTCTAGGATCTGACCATCGTGCAGCTGCAGGGCCTCGTAGGTCATGTAGATCTTGAGTGAAGAAATGCCTTCTTCACGAAGAGTCTTAAACTCCGACAGTGCCCTTTCTGAGGGGTTTCCCACAATGATATGGAAGGAATAATCAATGTAGCAGTTATCCTTTGCTCGTTCATGGGTAGCCGCCAGGGTATCAAGAAGAGTATCCTCAGTCTTCTTCTGTGGCGCAAACGTTACCATTGTGGTGGTACCACCGCATACTGCTGATCGACTACCCGTCTCGTAGTTGTCTGCCGTTGAGCCATTGCCAAACAACGGAGGTTCCTGCAGATGAACATGAGCGTCTACACCTCCTGGCATAACAAAGCCGCCTTCAGCATCTATCGTCCTCGTCGCTTTTGCATCTTTCAGGCCTCCTCTTGGAACCACTTTCGATATCTTCTCATCTTTGATAGCAATATCCCACTCTTGAACTTCGATTTCGGAAACCACGATCCCATTGACGATGATGAGGTCGTACTCCATGGCTACCTCTTTGTAGCCTTATTTCAGATGGTCTAATCTGGGTAAACAGACTCTCAAGTCTTTTGCTGATACTAGAGGATACATTTCAGCGGTTATCGTGCTTGTAGAAGGAAGGCTAGTCCAAATTTGTGAGGTGCGTATCTCGACCCCTCTTTCGCGCTGCCCCACCTTCCTCCCATCGTCTTCACCCGTCTCTTATCAACTCTGACGCCTATCCGCGGTACAAATGCGCTTAAGAAGGGTACGGTATTCTGTAAAGTAATACTCGTTAGTCATACGTGATGGAGACGCGTTTCTAGAAGCCGACGCGTCGGAACAACCGTACCTGATGACTTCACGCCACTACGGGCAACCCGCAACACCAGCCTACAACATACCATTACTTTTGAACAGGCCAATATGACTGTCAGAAACCCGAAAATAAACAGCGACAGGCTGAACAGCACATTGCAAGAAACATGCATGGCATATGGCGCCCTCGCAGCTCCATCAACAGGCATGTGCCGCCTGACTTTAACCTCGTCGGACAAAGCTGCGCGAGACTGGTTGGTCAGTGAATGCAAGAGTTTGGGATGCGAGGTCAAAATCGACCAAATGGGAAACATCTTCGCCATACGCCCAGGTACCGCTAAAGACAAAGCGCCAATCGGCATGGGTAGTCACATGGATACCCAACCTGCAGGTGGACGGTAAACTCATCCTTTTCTCTCTTCCAACCCAGATTGAACTGATTTCAAGGTAGATATGATGGCATACTAGGCGTTCAGTCCGCCCTAGAAGTCCTCCGCACACTGGACGAGAACAACATCCAAACCCATTGTCCCTTTGCGCTGATAAACTGGACAAACGAAGAAGGCGCACGTTTCCCTGGTGCAATGATGGCTTCAGGTGTCTGGAGCACACATAGCAGCACGGATCTGGAAGCCTGCCATGCCCTCCACGATACTAGCGGTATATCCATGGAAACAGCTTTACGCGACACGGGATACTTGGGCCCCATTCCTTGCGATTACCGCGAGAATAGACTGTCCGCTCATTTCGAACTTCACATCGAGCAGGGCCCTATTCTAGAGAAGGAAGGGAAGAGTGTAGGTGTCGTGACGAGCGTACAGGGTATGAAATGGTATGCCATTAGAGTGACAGGGCGAGAAGGCCATTCGGGTACGACGCCCATGCCAGGTAGGGCAGATGCCTTGGTCACAGCTTCACGGCTTATAACAGCTGTACGTGACACTGCACTCGACAGCCGACTGGGCGTTGCTACTGTGGGTGTTATCAGCAGTGATACGAGTTCTCAAGCGACTATACCCGCTGGGGTGGGGTTCGTGATAGATGTTAGATGCGATACTGATGCCCTCGTTACCCAACTCTCCGACAAAATCTTACGGGCTTTTGATCAGGTCGTTGCGGAAGAAGATAATGGGACCAAGTACCTTGTGGAACGCACGTGGGGCTTACCAGAGTCAAAGTTTCATTCGGACTGTATCGAGGCGGTGAGGAAGGCAGCAGTGGGGCAAGTTGGTCAAGAGCAGGTCATGGAGATGAAGAGCAGGGCGGGACATGACAGCGCATGGACGAGTAGGGTCTGTCCAACGAGTATGATCTTCGTACCGAGTCGAGAGGGAATAAGTCATAACCCAGAAGAATATACGAGTCCAGAGCATTGCGCACTGGGGGCGCAGGTTTTGCTTGATGCGGCGCTGGAGTATGATGACATGATTAAGAGTGGGGACGTTGGAGTTTAGATCACTCAGATGGGTAGGAGAATTATGCTGATATGCTCGTGAAGTTGGAATATGAAGGAGCTGCTGGGGACACTGCTGGTGGTGCCTGTGATGAGAGAGAGAGGGCCTGGATTGATTCTTCCACTACTGGGTATCAACCGATAAGGCAGATCTGGGTCTTCTTGAGGGCATAATTCGTCATACTACTTCAAAGACCAATACATGAAACAGGGCTGAGAAGCAGACAACGCACAGATCATCGCCAGAGATTTTTCTTGTTACGAACACTCGTCACACTGGGTCGAGGTTACAGAAGAGACAAAGTTTGGTAAATCGCGTTTTCCGCTGTCATGGTTGTGATATACAAAAAGAGTTTATACAAGGGTTAACTCCATCCAGCCTATCCTGTAAGCCTGATACATGCGGGTATATATATGAGATTCCAAAAAAGAAAAAACTCTCCAACACCAAACACGCTCTTTTTTCGGCAAATGAGAGAACAATCGAAGCAGAGGTAAACATTGTACAGAAGATTCATCAAGAGGCATAAGCCGAGCTTTCCCTCCATCTATCCCCTCAGGCTACCTTTCCTGTACTTGTCGTCCTTCAAAGGCACCGGAGGTCGTTCGTCGGCGTAGTCTTGAGACGGCATGGCGGAGTCCTTTCGCGCATGTCTTGGGTCGTAGACCGCGCTCGAAAGTATCGGCTCTGGCTTGTAGGTCGCGCTGGTCAGGGTGGCCTCTGGGTTGTAGGTAGCGCTGGATAGCGTCGGTTCTGGGGTATATGTTGCGCTGGATAGTATCGGCTCAGGGGTTGGTTGGGGCGAGTATGTGGTTGCGGGCAGCGGACTATATGTAGCCGCAGGTAATGTATACATGAATTCGTCAATTGCGTCGTCGATGTCGTCGAGAAGGTTTTGTTGGTCCGATTGCGACGTCTCCGATGTCGATTTGCGATCAAAGGGGTGCTTCGGGTCAAAGGGGAAAGTGAATGAGATAGGTCGCTCTTCGGGTGTATAAGAGATCCTGGGTGCGTGCTCTGGGGCGTTCCAATCTTGTGGTGGTGCCGGAGTTGTTGGACTAAGCGGTAGTAGAGATATCATTCGCTCGGAGTTCATGCGCTCGAAGTGTTGGTCCGACGAACTGCCAGGATACAATGATGCTGATCGCTCACGTCGTTGCGAGAACCCGCCGTCGTATGTTGTCGCTGGCAGCAGAAAAGAGGTTGCCTCGGGAGCGGAGGACGAGACCTCCTTCTCTTCACGTACAAACGTGAATGATGTTGGCCGATCTTTCTTGTTGAAGGGGCTGTCATTGGGATCGTTGAGTGTCGAGGAAGAAGAGAAGCCAGGAGATAGCACTGGGTCGCTTTGACTTCTTGTATGGGATACGAAGCGAGGCGAGGGAACCTGGAGGTATGTTGGAGAAGGCTGGTAGTCGTAGTCTGGTGGTGGTGCGATGAAGATGTCTCCATGACCCATTCGTTCACCGGGAGCAACATTCCGGAGTGCTTGTAGTCTCTCATTCGCAAAGTTTGACTCCAGGATATGCGCCTTCTCCACTAGCTTATCAACAAGCTTTCCGTGTGAGTCCTTGAACGTCCTCTTGACAAAGCTCATTAGAAGTGCTGAGCAAGTCATCTTAACGTCTTCCCGAATGTACAGTCCGTGTCTTGGTGTCTTGAGTCCAGGCTCAGCTGGAGGCTTTGGCTCGCCAGGTAATCTTCCTCCTACAGTCCACTTCCCTTGGATATCTAGACCGAGTGGCGCGTACACGTGTGTGTTAAGACCCTCGGCTGTGTCGGTGAAACAAGCGTGGTATGATACAGAACCTGTAGCTAGGCCGCCCGGTAGATATGAGACCTTGTCTAGATGATGTTAGCACTGCACTCAGGGGTTGTGAATGCACAATACTCACCCTTGATGGTATACCACATAGCCCAGTACTCGTCTGTTGGCGCATAGCTTGGTGGCCTGCATTTGAACCGTTCCACGACCAGTGGGTTCAGGTCGATCATGGCGAGATGATCGCGGTACATATCAAGCACACTCTTCCTTGTGATGCCAGCCGGCAACGGCGTAATAGTGGTGAAGACAGCAGTCTTCGGCATGATCGCAACCTCTGGTGAAGTGACTCGTGTAGGTAGATCTTCTCTGGATTGATGTTTCAAGGAATCGCCTGTGGATGCGATCAATGTTTAACGCGCGCGTGAAGCTGGAGAAGTGGGAAGAAAGAATGTTTGGATGGCAAAGCAGCGAGAGAAGATGTACTTGTTTCGCAGGCCATAAGAGGAAGATCCAGCCATGAGTGCTGACACGCATCGCACACGTATCAGGCGTGCGCTCGAGCGTAGCTTCGAAAAGCCCCTGCATCCAGATTCGCGGAAGGTTTGGGAACGACAGCACCCCGCCAAGCACCCCGCCAACAAGTCGAGAACGGCAACATTGCCGTTCTGGTCATGCCATTGAAATTGCTTCCCTTGCCATGGTTGCTATATTCAGTCGGATAGCGTCTGGCCGATTTGTTTCTATGCGGGTCTCCGGGAGACAGAGTACGCTCATACTGGCATCGTCGTAGAAAACGCGTTGCCGAGAACCGAGAAATGCGAGTAGAATGCTGTCAGATGGTGTCAGCCGAGATGGAAATGCACATGTTCTGTGACGAGCATCAGTGGCGTGGTGTTGCAGGTGTCAAGATCCTGGAGCAGATCCGCCGCAAGTATGTTAGACGCTAGCGTCCGCGCTAGGACGAATGTAGCAGTGTCAACGAACTATTGGACCCAAGAATGCATCATTCTTCACGGGCACAAGCCTGAACTACCACGAAGGAATTCTCGACGAGAGAAAGTTTGTACCGCTGGCTTCTCTCTTGCTCAATAGATACGAAAGGTATTGGCGCAATCATGTCGAACATCGCGGCCGAAGTCTGCCGTTCCAGGCATTTCACGTCTCTGTTGTGTTTCAGAACAGCTTCATCAGGCATACAACGCATCTTATAAGGCACCTCCAAAATCTCTTCCTCGGCAGCACTGCAACGTAGCCAAGCGTTTCGAAACAGGCCTAGAATTTGCGATTGACCATGCGAGATCGGAAGTCGACATCCTAGATCCTTATAATCAAGGCATGACATACGGGTTTTGACAAATGGACGGTTAATGACATTTGCCTGAACCCTGGAAAGGCAACCAGAGGCTATCTCACAGCTGCCGAGACACAACATCTTGAATGCCGATGTTCTGCCTGCCGTTATCGGTAAGATGTCTGTTCTTGGTTGTCTCTGGACGAACAGGGGCGATCGGAAAACCAGCAAGAGATAGGCTTGACTGTACCATTTACTAGTAAAAGCTGATTCGATCATATCGCTGAACCTGCTGTAATTGAAACGAGCATCTGCAGAAACAATCGCCAACAGCACAACCCAAGTTTTTTTTTATCTTCGGTAGTTCTTATCCCAGAGTACCCAGGTTATCTTTCCAAACGACTGGTCGCGGCATATCACAAAGCCTACGGGCTGCTGTACACGTCTTAGCGTTCAAAAGAAGAAGAAGTTGCATTATGACTAAACCATTGCTCAAACCAAAGCAGGATATCTAACACCGCGCGCCGCAATCATACCTGATGATCGCTATTCATATACTGTCGTACTAAGCCCTCAATCGATATATACCGTCATGACAAACGCCTCCGACATGCCCCCTCTCTCTATACACCCTGGTGCATATCTACCTCTTTATTCTTTGGCGCCTTGTTTCCAAAGCTCATACTACCATTCCTCCCCTTGACAACGCTGATAGCGCCAAAGACGAAAGTAACAGCCCATGCCAGCCACGAAAGTGCACTGATAGCTGTACTTGCGCGGGCTACGTCACATACCTGAGTATCCCACGTCAGTGAACGGTCCATGCATTCGGTACGTACCGAAAAAAAAAGACAAAAAGAAAGAAAATGTGTATAAGAATGAACAAACTTACCATGCCAAAGCATATCCTCCCACTCAAAAACACAGCCAACGCGACGAACCCACTAAACCAAAACAACATTGTCAAACCTTCCAGTCCAAGTAGCGCCCACTTCACACTCGCTTTGTCCCTTAAACTCTCGAACTTTGGTACGAGTTGGAGGAGGAGTAAGGGGACGAGGGAGAGGAGAGACCAGGAGGGCGCGAAGATGAGGTAGTTTATTTCACTGGGGGAGGATTGGCGCCAGTGTGTTGACCACCATGATGATACTGAGAGAGGGAAGTCAGATGGATGTAAGGTGGCGGGAAAAGAAAAAGGGGAAAGGACGTACCATATGCCATCAATCCGAGGACGACGACGGATAGGACGAATTGCACAGCGCGCACGGGGAGGACCCAGTTGATTGCCATTTTTGCTGTGTTGTACGGTTCTTGTCTTTCCCAATATACTCTTTCTGCTTATCTGACTTTTCTCCCTGGCGTCCGATGATGGGAGCGAGGTGTGCGATATGGAGAAAGCGTGGTCCAATGTTGTCTAGCAATCACAGTTGCGCTCTGTATATCCCTTCGTCCTCGTAGCGTTTCGTCTCGAAAGGGGAAAATAATTGCGACAACCAGGTCTCTTTGGCGTATATTCGTGAAATAATGGTCAAAAAATGAGCGTCAAGAAATGGAACCCAGGAGCCAAGGAAGAAAAGAAGGAAGGAACTGAGGACACGAAAGGGAAGAAGTCCAAGGTGGGAAAAAAAGGGAAGAAACACAATCAAACTCGAAGTAAAGAAGGCACAACACTCATCAAACCATGCCAGGCATCCATCTATTTTCAATTATAACGCCTCAGTACAACGTAAGTAGCAATGCCACCATCTGTTCGCCCAAATAAAGCCATGCAAAGAAATCCTCTCTTTGACACTTTGCTCGCCGCACAATGCGCAATCAACGGAACCACCAGCTCCCAGCCGCGACACGACTGTTAAATTGGCCTAAACTTTATGCGGAACAGCAACTCGAGATCCTGAGTGGTTGCCAGACCACGTTTCGGATTCGCAAAGTGGATGCGGGTAGCGAATCTGCGACGTTTTATGCGACGACCCTGGTTCCCGTGATCGCGGGGATGTCTCATCGCCATCATTGCCATCACATCACTGGTTTGACAGAAAAAAGCCGACACCTGCTTGGGTAGAGTCTAGCGCAGGTGTCGGTTTTTTCCTGTCAACTCGGTAATATGGCCTTGCAATCCTGTAATTACTTTCACCCTGGCTGGGAACGCATAGTCGCTCGCGTACAGAGAACTACAAAGCTGCATCGGCATTTGAAATGATTGCATCGTTTATACACTGGGTAAGAACATGGGCAACCGCGGGGTATTGCTGCTTGGATACCAAGAACAGGCAGGGGACGGCGCAGTAAAACAGTTCAGTACCAAGTATATATCACTCCATTACTCCATTAACTCTTCAACTATATCCTCCATCGCAATAATATCGTACACACTGTCGCTTTACTCCCTAGAGTCTGGAAATAGGTCATGAGAAAATGACGTCTCTCGCATGCTCATTCATCTCCCAACCACCTCACCCGCAAACCCAGCGCTTCATCGTACGAACTTTTGACGAACAATCAGAATGAGCATTCCAGCATCACTAGACCGTTCTGACAAAACTTCTCAGAGTTCTTCGCCGAAAGGTAAAGAGTGGGTATCAGGAAGGGAAAGAATCTATGTGTACATCGAAAAAAAAAGCAGTAAAACAAAAGGCAAATGAAGGGAAAGTATAAGGGAATTTTGCAAGGACACAGGCCTTGTGACGGCAGGTAGTGTCCTCCATCTCATAGACCGTGACCATGACACTCCAAGTAAGTGCAATTAAGACCTGTCCATCAGTCGTCAAAGCAACGAGGTCAGAATCAAGGCATTCTCAGCTCATGACCAACCATCGTCGCTATCCGGAAAAGGTATGGCCAGCTAGCCAGGTCATCTCAATCTTTCAACCACGGGGGCTGAAAGGAGCAGCAGCCCTGGTCATCTCATTGCACTTGTTGACGAGCTGAGAGATAGCCCTCAAAAGCGGGCTACCTGGCGTACTCTCGTTGAGCTGAATATAAGCAGCAGTAAGACGCTGAATGACAACATCCATGATCTTGGGAATAATATCACGGATCTCGGCGTCCTGTAAAAGTTCATCAGTATCTGGAGCAACAACATGACGATTGGGGGGCAGTAGACTTACATTAGGATTAACACTCTGGAAGACAGCATTAAGCCAGACAAGGCGCTCGGTAAGGTTACGGTTCAGCGACTCAGACACCACTGCACCAGTAGACAAGGCTAGCAGCGGGGAAACCTGGCGGAGGTAGGCGGGGTCGCAGCGGACAAAGACAGTGTCGAAAAGTGCGGCGCTGCGGGGGGATTGCAGCCACTGCATGGTACCTTGTTCGTAGTTGCCTTCGGATATGAGACGCGTAATGGACTCAATCTCAAGCTCCTCTTCCGTCTTCTGACGGGGTGGGGAGCGCGTGGCAGCGGCGGATGAAGCTTCTCCTCCACGTTGAGGCGCAGGGACTTGGCGTGCTTCGAGGAGCTTAGCAACCTGGGACTGGAGTTCGGTCTGGGTGGCGGCCATGGTCTGGATGGTCTCTAGGCATGTGTGCACGGTTTCAGTCAGCGCGGCGATCTTGGCGGCGTCTTCACGGCGCTGAGCATGAGCTTGTCGGAGCTCCGCGCCAATCTGTCGCTCGATGATGTTTGTCAAGTTCGATATGGCCGGGTTGACAACCGTGGCAACGGAAGCAGCGATCATGGGCTCGAAGTTTCCGCTGATCTTCTTGGCGACCTGGTCAGAGAGTGACTGGAACACTTGGGGTTGCTTGAAGGCACGAGCGACTGCATCAGGAACTTCCTTGGACAACTGCTGCGCCAAAACGGATTTGAGGTTGGTGCTCAGACCCTGTTCAAGAGTGGCAGTAGTCTTTGCTAATACCTGAGGGAGTACGACGTTGCTAATGTTATCTTCAACCATCTTCCCAATCACGCCTTCAACATTCTCGTTGAGCGTGCTAGACACCATGCGTAGAACAGCCTGCTGGTTGGCGGCGTTTGTTGCGTTCAAGACGCGCTTGTCTTCGTCAAAGCGCTTGTACATGACGTCTAGCTCACGAGAGAAGCCCTTGGAGATCTCAGCCTGTACGATTTCCTCAAGCTTCTTGGTATCAAACTCTGCAGAAGCTGCAGAGGCGGGTGCAGCGTTTGGCTGCTGAAAGTGCTTGTTGATGAGCTGCTTGGCCCACTCGGGCGCTTCGGTGGTGTCGATAGGCTTAGACTTGGCGCTCTCCTGCACGACAGGCGCCTCAGGTGGTGCCGGAGACTTGGATTGCGGGGTTGCCTGAGCAGCTTGCGCATATGACGGGGGCATGGCCGGGGGCGCACGGGTAGAAGCAGTAGTAGAAGCCACGGCGGATGGTGCTGCTGAGACTTGAGAAGCTGTCTCAGTGGCGGCAGAGCGCTTCTTCTTCTTCTTTTCAGACTTCTCACCACCATTGATGATAGCTGCACGAGCTGCATCCTGCTTACTCTCGACCTTTGCAAGGGTAGATGCACGCATAGCAGCTTCGGGATTGACGGATGGCTTCGAGACGTTGCTGTTCTCCCTCTTCAGAGGCTCTCGAGCAGCAGATCGATCAGACACCGACTTGGGTGCAGTGTTGTCGCCAGCAGTAGAGGATTCGTCTGTGACAGGCTGCGGTGGCTTGAGCTGCGAGATGGTAATCACACCCTCCTCCTCAGCCTCCTTGGGGTGCATGGGCTCACCCTCCTTCTTCCAGCCAAGGTCGCTTCGGCGGATGCGCAAGACACAGACACCCTTGGAATGCATGACGTACAATTCGAAGAGAGCAGCATTGTCAGGGTCATCGACATCAGAAGGTCCAGCGGGCTCGTTTAGCATGTGTAGGCTCCTGATCTGCCCCTTGGAAGCGAAAGAATACTCCGTGATGCTAGTCATGATAGCAGTAGCGTTGACTGGAGGCAAAGGGTTCTGGCCCCTGTCGCCCTTGTTGGCCAAACGGGAGATGTAGGCAGCCTGGCTCAGGGCAGGGAGGTTGTACCTCGGGCAAGAGACATGGACGAAGAAGATCGAGTTTCTAGTGGGATGGGCGACAGCCATGATACCAGTCCGGGGATGGAACGATACGCTGCAGATGGCGTCCGATTCGTTCTCGTGGGGTAGGTGAATCTCTTGTACAGCCTTGTTGAGACCAAGATCCCAGAGCTGGAATGCATGGTTCTGCTTCATACCGACCATGACATATCGCAGCGCAATACCCTTAGTATACGGCTTGTCTTTGTCAAAGAAGAACACCGAAGTGGGCCATGACTTGGCATTGGGTGTAGTAGTGTGGAACTCTAGCAGGGTCTCGGAGACCTCGACCTGGCGGGGCGGGCTACGAGGGTTGCCCAGGTCAGGCTCGGTGAGAGCGCGGATGTCCCAAAAGCGCATGCGGCCAGCTTTGTCGAGTGACACGATGATCGTATCGTCTTCGCTGAAAGTGAAGTCTTTGCCAGCCTTGCCAGTGAGGATCTTGAGAGAGCGCTCCTTGAGGTACTTCTCGGTGTGGCAGATGCGGCTCTTACTACGAGCATATTCGGCGGCAACCTTGGGGAAGACGATGTGAATGGACTTGCCCCTACCGACAGCAAAGAACTCTGGGTGGCGCGAAGATGGCTTCGCGCGAGTCTTTAGCTGGCCTCCAGATGTGTTATCATCTTGAGATGGCGATGGGGGAAGCATCAAACCCTGAGAGTCGAGGTTCTCGCCAAACTGATCTTCACGAGCAGGGTCGAGAGAAGTCCAGAAGACGGTGCCATTGACGCCGATTCCAAGGATGCTTTCGAGGGGTTCTTGGGAATCGCCTGCCGAAGTGCAAAGGGCGATGTTGAAGATGCGTTCTTGGTGATTCTCGAAGACCTGGCGGTAGTGACCGTTCTCCTGGCGGATAATACGGAAACCACCCTTCTTGACGAGCGCGTAGACGATGAAATTTCTACCAGCAGAAACAAGGGAGCGGTCAATCTGGTCGAAGTCCTTCTTCAGGCGAGCAATGTCCATGAAGAGCTCGTTGGCGAAGTAGAGACGGCGGGGCGGCATCTGGTTGACCTGAATCGAGGCAAAGGCGCGCATAGGGAACCTGTAGACTATTACCGTCTGGTCCTCTCCCTTGGCGAGACTCTCCTCAGCTTCAGCGGTCTCCCAGTCTTCGGCAACATTATCTTGTGCAATCTCAGTGGCGACCTCCTTCAAAGCAGCTGCAATAGGCTTGGGCATGCTAGCCTCAATCTCCTTGGCTGTGCTTGGGTCGGCAAACTCGTCCTTGATCTCGGTTGCAATCTCAGTCATAGTCTCCTGGACTTGTGCAACTTCCTCGGGCATGGGGAGAGCAGCCTCAGCTTCGGCTTCGGCGAGCGCATCCTCGATCTGCTGGCCGACGTGCTCGCCCAATTCGCTCACGGCCTCAGCCACAGTTTCGTGTGTTTGGGCGGGAGCGTCGTCGTGGGGAGCAGGTGAAGAAGGCTCGGGTGCGTTTTTCTTGAGGATCTCCATCTTCGGGGGAGGAGGCTTGGAGCCTTGCTGGGTGGGGGTACGATTGCGGGGACTGGCAGCTTCGAGCGTGTCGAAGGGATTGACGTAGGTGAATTTGGGAGCGAGGGGAGCTGCATCGGCAAGCCCCGGTGTATGTACAGCGGGGTCGGAAGATACACGCTCTTGCTCAGCGTCTGCGAGGTCCTGCGCGAGGTCGTCCACAACCGTCTCAGGCTTGTGGGATGCGACTGGCGGAGAACGCACAGCGGAGGCAGCCCGAGATGAGCGCACGCTGCCGCTAGACTGGGCTGGCTTGGGGTGGTTCAGCAGGCGCAGAAGAAGATCCTGCGGGTTCTGCTGAGGCGACGACTGCGCTGGGGCGGGAGCGCCCTGGGAAGGCGTCCTGGTACCCATGACACTTGCCAGGTTCAGGTCAGGCGCCTGCGACTGCTGCGAGACGCGTCTGGACTGCCCGGAACCGCCCTGCGAATTGAAGCGGAGAAGGTTGAGAAGGTTTGTGGACTGCTGTTGCGGCGTCTGCTGCGACACGTGCTCGGGCGCGGGCGTGTTGGCCATGGATGAGTTGGGCGACATGATGGCAGACTGGTGGTGCGGCTGCGGGCCACCTGGCTGGGGGGAGAAGAGAGGCGAGGAGACAGAGGGCTGTTGATAACCCTGTTGCTGCTGCTGGTTGTTGCCGGACGCGCCACCGTTGAGGCGGGCAAACAGCTCCTGCAGGTCCGCCATGATGAGGGAGGCTAGGGCAGATCTGCGTCAGCGTTAGTGAAGTGAGAGACGCGATTTCACCGCTGCCGTCGATGGCACAGTGACGCCATGGGCGACGTACTTTACTCAGACCCAAAATTCAAGTGCGTGGCCGAAGCCCAGGTGGTGAAAGCGCGAAGCTGTAGTAGGCGAACAGAAATTATCACGAAGAGAAGAGCTGACGAGCAGACTGGAAATGAGGGCGACGGGCTGCGGTGATGCGCAGATGTCAATTGGCGATGCAAGAGGAAGGGCGACAGCTCGACATGATATCAGTTGGCGTCGGGAACAAGCTAGGCTAGCGCGGTTGGCAGTGGAGAATCGCTGACACCCACACATCATGACTTGACCCATGGCCATGTCGCCACGTCTATCACCTCAACAAGACAACATGAGCTGTTCAGATGCCATGACTTGCATGCAATCTATCTTTCCGCACTGCTCGTGTCCTCGTCAGATTGGACTGATTTCTCACTATTTGTGCCGGAAGAAGGTTACTAGTTATAGAGAGTCTCGAGTCGGTGTTGCGCTGCAAGTTCGAACGCCAACCAATACTCTAAAGTACCCATGTACATGAACATCATGCCAAAATCTTACCCCACGGATAGGTTATTATAAAGGCATGACCGCAAGTCTCCAGGGCGGTTTTCCATGCTCTACTTACCTGTCGCTTGGGTCCTTAAACCCAAGCGGCCGCATCAGTGAGTACCCGTACAGAGTACTGACCACATATCGACAATCAACCAAACAAAGTTTTCCGTTCTTGAACTTGCCCCTTCGCCTGAGCTCAGCCAACGTGTAACAGATTATGTCAACACTGGGTTCCACGGCGTCTGGACCGTGATTTCCGACAACACCTCCTTTTACCATTGCGATCGAATCTGGATCCATCAAATGGGGACCGCTTTTGTCGAGGACAACGGCGGGAAGAATCATGTATTTCCAGACCTGCGCGAATGTGAAGGGCAGGTTGTAGGTCTCCCAAATTTCATTACCTTTCCCAGCTTCGGCGTGCTCCACCTTCTTATAAACGGCTCGAAAGTGGAGCCCGAACAGCGAGGGCATAAATCCCAAGCCAAACTTGGTGCCCTTAATTCGGAACACTATGTGTTTGTGTGGGAGTTCTGATGGGAGAATGGCGTTATAGGACTGAGTAATGAACTCCGCATGCGAAACCGAAATACCGGAAGCAATCGAAACCATGTAGTTCTGTACTCTGTGGATATAGTCGATGGCTAGCTATTCCATGGGGGAGGGAAGCTCGCGAGTGATGTCTCCAGATACTGAGGACATGTATTCCTGAAGCTCAACTCGACGCACGTCTAATACATCTTGTAGGATTGTAGCGAATGACAAAACGTTCGAGGGCTCGAAATGAGCAATCAACGCAAAGAACAACGCTGACGGACTAAGGCCGTAGTCCACGAGCCTACTCTCCATCCCCATGCAATCCGAAGCCATCGACAACAGCGCAAAGACCCGATCAAGACGATTGGAGCACTCAGAATTGGCATATCTGTGTAACAATTGTTCCAGTGTCTCACGTTCCCCGTTTCTGTTGGTAGTCCTGTGCAAATATATCCTGGAAATGTAGTCGTCGTAACCATAAACCTCGTCTATGGTTAATATACTTGCGAACCAGAAAAAGGATTCCGTCGCGTGAGACCTAGATCCGCAGTAAATGGTGATGTCCTGGGCGAGGATGAGTTCTTGCTTGATCCAGGCGCGGCGCCAGTACGGTCGTTTGTTCAGGAAGACTACAGCACGTTTCCCTGTCTCCTCAATTCTCTTCTTTTCGTCTCCCTCGGCGGTCCCTAAGCGCTCTAAGTAGTCGAAGTATGCATCACTATCATCCGCCGCTGGACCCAGCCAGGCCAGGACGCATTTCGCGTTTCGATAAATATCACCCATCATGGCAACTTGATGGTTTCGCTCTGAAGTCACTCCTTGGTTGATGCAAATAGCATCAATCCAGATTGTAACCGCTTCATCACTCCTTCGGATGGCATTGAGCGCGTGCATAAGGCTGGGCTGAACATGATATGGTTTTCCATTCAAACGAATCCAGCGCTGTTCTGTCGCACTACCCCAGGTGTATGACAGCGCATTGTAGCAGTCAGTCTGAGCGGAAATGGTTTCGTGGGTGAGCTCGCAGTGTATTGGAGTGTCCCCGACGCCAGAGAGGAGCCTGCAAAGACGGAAAGAGTCATGAGAATGATCGAGAGGTTCGTAGCGGAAGAAGGGTTGCACCTTGAAGCCCATGATGGCATAGAAAGTGTGTACGGATTGAACAAAAGATTGATATCTGACTTTGAGCTCACAAGGCTGGCTTTCAAGTGATGCCTGGCACCACAGCCACAGCCACAACCACAGCCACAAAATTGAAACCTCGTTCACTAAAACAATAGTCATGTTACACAGATACCCCACTCCATGCTTGACGTGACCTTGTAAATCAACGCTCATCTCTCAAGAAGGATAAAAATAATAATAAAAAAAACTATTGTACAAACAGAAGATGCTTTGTCGAAGCCGACTCATCTACCTAGGGCAATCACCAAAACCCGACTGGCATCCCAACGCCTTCATACAGTACAACAAACTCGACCCACAGGTTCCGGATCGACTGCAGCAGTTACCAAACGCCGAACCTTTGCACGTCGACTTGCTGCTCGCGCCACACCTACGATCTGTGCTAACCTTCAGCTTGGCTGCCGATGACGTAGCCGCTGGGGCGGAGGAAGTGCGTGTGCTGCTGCTTGTTCCCGCGCGAGTGCTGGTCGAGGTAGAAGTAGTGACAGGACGGGTGGATGTGCTGAGGCTAGTGGGGCGTGTTGTTGAGCTCGTCGCCGCAGTAGAGGGAGCGGCGGAGGAAAGTACAGGTGCCGCACTCGACACCGCGGGGGCAGAAGACGAACCAGAGCCGGGGCATTTGCCAAACAGAGGGTTGCATCCCGTTCCACAGTGGTCAGCACTGGTGCCGCACCATCCATACTGCGAACAACACTCTCCCTCCGCGAATCCAGCGCAGGTGAAGCCCTTGGCCGCGCCACAGGATCCGTCACTTGAGACTACGAGGCCGCTGGGCGCAGAAGTGGGAGCTGATGCAGATGAAGATGTGCGAGTACCCGTAGATGCAGCGGCAGATCCAGAGGACGGGGCACCTAAGCGGTGGATGTACGGAGTCAGATTATCATCTCACATACAGTTTCCAAGAGACAGTACTAACCTGAAGAAGCAGAGGCAGAGTTGCCGCACTTGCCAAACCCAGCCTGGCAGCCAGTTCCACAGTGGCCGTCCGTGTTACCGCAGTATCCGTATTGGGAGCAGCATTCGCCTTGGGCGAAACCTTTGTTGTCGGTGTCAGTCGAGGCATTCCTGTCACCATCATTTGCGGTTCTTACCAAGACAGGTTAAGCCAGATGTACCTCCGCAAGTGCTATCTGTGGAGACAGCCGTGGGAGTGGCAGCAGATCCACTGGATGTAGCACTGCCGGCACCAGATGATGTTGCTGTCGATCCAGGTGCTGAGAAGGAAGACGAGGACGCTACACGGCCGGTCGCAGCACTTCGGTACCAGTTTGCTTCTGGTTCACCGAGACACTCACCTAGAGTGACTAGCTTGTAGCCCTTTGCCTGCATCGTTTGAATCATATAGCCAGTCAGGTTCTGGGCTGTCTGCTGGTGAATGTCATGGGCGATGGCTTGGAAAGCGTCGACTTGGGGGTTGCTGGGGTTGATAGCGTTGAACACCCTGTCTTTGGCGTTTTGGATCTTGTCCGGGGTGACGTTGTTGTAGTCGTCGGTGTCCAAGTCGAAGTACGAGACAACGTATCCTAGATCCGCGAGATCTTGCTGACAGCCTGATGCGGCCGTGCAAGAGGAGTAAGGTGGGCGCATGTAGGTGGGGAATTTACCCATGATGTTGGCAAATGCCATCTAAGATCTCGACTTAGTATCACGCTTTGGAATGCTTCGGCTGGGCCGTCATACCTCGTTCCTAACCATTTGATCGTAGCGTTGTTCCTTGGTGATCGCACTGAGATCTTGATGCGACCAAGTATGACTTGCCACTTGATGTCCTTCGGCAATCATACGCTGGATGGTAGCAGACCATGGCAGGCTCGCATCGTCAATCGCGCCCTTGCCAATATTGATTCCAGTGATGAAGAAAGTCGCCTTTGCATTAGCAGCCTTGAACTGATCCAATACACCTTCAGTGTAGACATAAGGACCATCATCGTACGTGATGGCAATCGTGTTCGGCTGAGTGCAGTCGTAGATACCCTCTCCACCATAGGGTTGGTTGCCAAGCTTAGGACGAGCAATGTTACGAGTGCTTCCTCCAGCTGGAACCCGATTGGCATCGCAGGCTGGGCCATATTGGAACTGGCAGTCTGGTGCCTGGCAATAATCATCTGGACAAAATCAGCATCTTTCTTTCGAGGCAGTTGTACGCGAACGACTTACTTCCTTGACCACAGTAACCTGCTACAGAGCAACAATATCCCTCAGCACAGCTAGCACCGCCATTGCTCGGTCCGCATCGACCATCAGCACCACCTTGACGAGCTGTCAAACGATGCTCGGGTCCTGCGACGTGCGCATGTGCCGCATGTCCACTCAGAATGTTCCTGGCCCTGAGTTTTCCAGCATCCCTCCGTCCCAAGCCAACGATCTTCGGGACAGGGAAGTCGCTGTGAGCAGCCACAAGAGGTGCGATCAGGCCCGCAGCACAAAGTCCGGAGAAACGCATTATGATAATTCAGTATGAACGAGTGTGTGAAACGAGTGTATGATCAAAAAAGGTTGATCGACCAAAATTAAGTCTGATATCGGTAAAGACGACGACTGCAAACGAGTGAACAGACCGCCCTTTTCACCGCACAAAATGGAAAAAGATAGACCAAGAAGAAGAAACGAAAGGCATGGGTGCTAAGGCATATAAGAGGCGACGACTAATCGCATGCCCAGACATTGGAAAACAATCAGAGAGACGCCCACTGTGCTTGGCCATGGCCGGGTCAGCCGCCGCGCGTGTCAGAGTTGGTCGAGGCTGACACTGAGACTGAGATACAGGAGGCAGCCGGCTAGCGTAGAGTTAGCAATGTATGGCATCCTTGGGAATTGCGGTGTAAGCGCTTGAGCAGTTCATCGCAGCGAGGTTCTTAATAGAGTTCCCAAAGATACTTGCGCGCATTCAGACATCTTCATGTTCTTTTGTTGTCGAAATCCGAACAGAACCTCCGCTAGCAACTCACGTCGTGACGAAGAAGCATCTTCTTAAGCTCGGTGGCTTTGTGGCGGTCATCAGCCAAGACACGCCCCTGGATCGTTTCCAAATCGGGTGTGTAGATCTGCATTAGCGCCCGAGATTCGCGTAGAAAGATCCGTGGTCCTAAGTTTGGGGTCCGGTCCAGATTCCGACCCTTTTTACTCCAGACTCTTTAAATAGCCCAGCGAGCTGGCAGAACGCACTCAGGTATGCGGCTCCGCACTTGAAGCTATATCCTTCGTTGGATTACACGATACATGGGATATCGCGGCCGGCTTTATCACCGCTTCGACTATTGGCGCTGTCATAGATGCGGCGATAAAGCTGACAGGTGCGGTGTAATATGTTCTTGGCATGTTGCAGCCGGTAAAGACTTCGGCGCCGCTGTCTCGAGACCCGAACGTTGGGCTCAAGTGTACTGATGTATGGGAACCCACGGTTTACCACCTAGAGCATGCCATTCGAATTGTTTTTCACGGGATCCGCGGAAGCACGAAACATAGCGGCATCAGGCGCCGGGATCCATGGTTCGTTGGGTCGAAGTCTGTCGTGTTGTACAAACGGTCATCAAGGTCGGGACAGATGTTGCGCAAGGTGCGTCACTTCCGCAGTCGTAATGTCATTGCGCAATCACAGACGCAGTGGCCGAGTGTGCCGCGAGGTAGTCGCATCTTGGGGAAATGAAATCATCTCTTTCTTTCGCCTTGGATTATTGATCAACATCATTCCTCTCGCTACGGTTCAGGACTTCCGTTGCACCAGATCAGATGGCACGAACAAGGACACCAGAGGACCTCGCGTACTCACATCTGCGAGAACTCCAGTCTACGAAATGCATATTAGCAGCGATTACATAAGTAACTTTGTATACGAGGATCTTGAGCCTGCATGTACTTCTTCATGTTTAATCGTCGTTTGTACCAAGAACCCAACGGTCTTGTCTACCAGGACACGGTTATCAAGCCTTCCTGTCAACTGCAGGGACAGGGAAAGAAGGGTGGCGCTGTGTTCTTTCGACAATCTTCCAGCTTTCTCTTTATAAAAAGGTCCGGCGGCTCATAGTATTGTTGAGGTAGATGACTTATATATCAATCATTAGCGTTATGCTACTACTGCCCTCGTTGACTTGGAGGCAGTTGGTAGTTTCAAGGTCACCTTGCAAACGAATTTCGTATTGACTGCTTGCTGTTCATTTAACTCGTACACTGCTTGTTAGAGTACATCTGTATTAGTCGAAGATGCAGTTCATTAAAGACATAGTATCTTCGCAGCCGAGTTACTGCAGCGACTGTTATTGCGATCGATACTCTAGGCTGTTGTAGATTAGTGGTGGGCTGGACAGCAAAAGACATAAAAGGAGATGAAGCAGGTGGAATGCGTTGTCTAATTCTGGTGATGGAACGAAGACGCAGCATACCTAAGATGGTTGATCCTGACGACTTGTAAAGGTACAGTAGGCAGACTACCAGGTAATACATTATGTTGTATTCTATGGAGACTTGAACTAGTCTAACTGTGGATAGCCTATCATATATGCCGTGTATCTCGAGGATATTAGTAATGATGGACGAGCGATTGGAGCTACCTTTGGAGGTCGAGAATTGGAACAGCTGGTGATACAAGAAACACACTTGGGCAGTTCATTGCTTGTGGCTCAGCAGCGCGACAGTAGTTATGGTGCTAAATCGGTAGGTTGTATACTGATACTCGCTCGCTACCCTTTGGGAATAGCAGCGTTCCGTGCGGTAGATGTTTCTAGCGGCATTATTATCCAGAAACACACTTTTGCTCAAAAGATATCTTTTCGGTTTATGTAAAATTTCCCGGCTGGTTTCGAGGAAGAGTACTTGGGAGTGTGCATAGTATACATCTGATGCATTTTGTTAAGTCAGTATTCTCTGCCTCTAACGAGCTCTCTAGTATCTGTTGAGTTTCTGGGTGGTGTACGCTACAAAAACGATGTGAACGGAGCTGCAAAAAGTTCGCAACTGAACCATAACGCAGAGCAGCACAACACAACGATAACCCCAACGTCAATGCCGGCAAAAAGATGGACTTGCAGGGAATCGAACCCTGGACCACTCCCAAGCTGATCCTGTGCGTTGTAACGCTCAGGAACTGATGCTAAGGGAGTATTATACCACTAAACCACAAGCCCGATTTTTGATGGAGTTTCGGCAGCTTGGTTATCTCATAATCTCGATTTTGTCAGAGATTTCGACAATCTTCACCGCAAACAGCGTTCTCGTGCGTCCTTAGGCTGGACTAAACTGACTTTTAGTGTGGAGAACAGCATTGTTCCAGACCATCAACCACCTGTCCGAGGTTTCAGGGTCTCCTGCATGATCACTAACATGCCTTTGTAAGCTCCTTCTGAGAGCAATGCTTCATGCATATGTCTACCTAACCTATGAGAATGCTTGGTATACTGACGTACAAGAATCGCTTCTGTGACGCCATCTCATCTGGATCTTGAGTCGGCATCGCCCACAGTACCAGATCTCTCGATCTAACTCATGCCACCTGTTCATGCCCAGACATAGAAAATTACATGCAGCCACGTGTGCGATCGTTCGGTTGCGCACTCCTTCCACGCCAGGTTAGCTGCAGATGTTAGTCGGAGATCAGGGCTGCATGAGGCCTGTCAAGCGACAATTCCCCTTCCAATGACGTCTCTGCATACCATTCAAAGTACTCCCAATCACACATGGATCCAAAGCTCACCACACCGTAACCACGGCGTGAGGGGCAGAATGTTCCGGACCCTCAGTGTACACACACCCCATAGCAAACTCGTCCCTTACTATCCTACAGAGCGACCCACACTTTGGAAGGAATCAACGGTGAAGCTAGACCGTATTTCGCTTAGACTAGCGCAAGCACAACCCCCGAACTGAAAATATCAGTTTGTGCCCCTCGCTCTCTCTCCAACGATTTCAAACCCCTCAGCTTCCGATATATCAATCAATTGGTGGTGTGCGACTTCGAGCGACTCTTTGCATACCTGTTCAGAAGACAACAATCTTCTAACGTCACTCCCTTGGACATTTGATACTTCGGTAAGAGCGAACTCATGGTGTTTGCGCTTATATCATGTCTAACATAACCAGGTCTCTTCCCCAAAACTCTACCAAAATGGACTCTTACCAAGCACCTGCTGCTGGCGCCGGTGGCCGTGGCTGCTACAACTGTGAGTTGATACCATGCCTACCATGCCGCGACATTTCACTAACAAGACTTAGGCGGAGACTCGTCTCACCGCGCTGCCGAGTGCCCCACCAAGGGTACCCCAACTTGCTACAACTGTGGTGAGAAGGGCCACGTTAGCCGTGAATGCACTTCTCCCCAGGCTGAGAAGACGTGCTACCGCTGCGGTGGCACCGGCCACATCTCGCGCGAGTGCACCAAGGACGGCGGTGCCCAGATGGGTGGCCGTGGCGGCGGCAGCCAAGAGTGCTACAAGTGTGGTCAGGTCGGTCACATTGCCCGCAACTGCTCCCAGGGTGGCGGCTACGGCGGTGCTGCTGGTGGATACGGTGGCGGCCGTGGAGGCTACGGTGGCGGTGCCGGTGGCTACGGAGGCGCTCGCCAGACCACCTGCTACTCGTGCGGTGGTTTCGGTCACATGAGCCGTGACTGCACCCAGGGCCAGAAGTGCTACAACTGTGAGTATATATTCCACACACACCTAGTAGGATGACGACTAACCCTTTCAGGCGGTGAGGTCGGCCATCTGTCGCGCGACTGCCCCCAGGAGACTTCATCTGAGCGTGTGTGCTACCGCTGCAAGCAGCCCGGCCACGTCCAGAGCGCCTGCCCCAACTAGGGTGTTCCAGATGCCGTCGATGTTTTGATCTGGAACGAGTTTCGATGCACCGAAGCGCTTCGTTGTAAAGCGATGTCGGTCCTTGCGCCCACGATGTGACGAATCATCGACATGATTACGATTTCTTTTCTTGTATATTTTCATTCAGCGGCTCGCTGCCGTTTTTCGACGCTTCACGAAAAGCACATCGTCGCCCGGGCATGATTGGACGGCCTTTTCCATTTTTTGGCTAGTGTGTTAACTGTCAAAGAGAGTTGGTTATCGGAAAAGTCTTGATCCAGGAAGAGCGTTTGGTGGGAGATACAATGTGGGTGGATGGGAGAGCGGATGCTTGATGCGAGCAATGAATGAAGCAGTTGCGTGGTCTGGACGGAGGACTGTGACTGCAGGAGAGCGAGGTGTTCTCAATTGGCGGATGACTGGCCTTGGGGTTTGCAAGTAGCAACTCGGGGCTGGCTGAGGTTGAATGAAGAAACCGGAAAAGTCCCCACGATTGGGTGGGCTCCTCAACTTTATACTGCGCCGTTTTCATGCACCGTGATGGACGTGCGCTAAACTAGTTTGTGTAGGCATGTGGGATGGTCCCATCATGTGCCATGCAGTACTCATGAGTGGTGATGATGCTGCTGCCACGGTTGCAGAAGGTAAAGCCCTTTGCACAAGGTAAAGCTCTGGATGAGTGAAGAGGAACGAATTTGAATTGAGTGCTACATCTCTAATACAAGTTATGTGTGATGGCTCTCGGGGAATTCGAGGGGAAGCGCCAAGACGCTGTGCCTGCTTCCCGCGCGTTCGTTTACCGTTTACATCCCGCCTGAACCCAAACAACTTATCGACAACGCCCTTGCGATTCGACCGCGACAAAACCGACGCGTCACCCACAACAACGCGCGCATACACTCGTTGCGAACGACAACTGCAGATATGGCGCCGACCAAGAAACGCGAAGCGCGCGAAAACAATTACTACAACGTTGGTGTGCAGGGAAGGTAGGCTGGATTCGTCCTGTTCAAAGTCGAGGCGTCGCGTAAACAGTAGTTAACATTGCGCAGGAAAACTGGCATCACACTCGAAGACAAAGGCATATACGACGAACATGGCCTCGAACCAGTCTCCGGCATCTTCTCGTCACCAGAGCGGTCCCCACCAAAGCGCGGAGAAGATGCGACAGGATCAGGGTCAATGGAAATACAAAACAGTTCCATGCCCGACCTCATGACATCCCACCAAATCCTGCGGAACAGCCGAACAAACCTCCCTCCGCCCCGATCGCGATCGCCCAAGAAGACAAACCTCGGTTCCTCGCCGCGAAGACAATCGTCCATGGCGTTGCGCAGCTCACTTCCCCCATCTAGCCCTGTGCGCGACTCTTCCCAACCGATTGCGCGACGCCTCGACTTTGAACAGGACGAATCCAGCCTACAGGAAACACCAGCGCTGAGCGGGTCTGGCGCGAGGCGTGGAGCGAAGCGATCCGACGTGTACGATATACCCGAAGACGAATCGCCGGCGCCAGACCCGAGTGCGGTTTTTGAAGAAAGCATACAGGAAGAGATTGCGAGCCAGTCGGCCGCACTGCCCGAGGAGAGTTTTATCGGACAAATAGGAGACGACAGCATGACGGACGACGAGCCAGTTGAGGAACAGGAGATTAACGAGGTTCAACAAGACTCTGAGGTTGTGTCAGAACCTCCGAAGGACAAGGCCAAGAGGGGCAGGAAACGGAAGAGCGATGTTGCGCAAGATTCAGAGGGGGAGCAGGAAGCAACAGAGCAGCCACGCAAACGGGGTCGCCCTACGAAAGAAGCTTCGGAATCACAGAAGAGCAAGAAGATTGCGCCTACACCAGCGACCGAGCGCCGACGGTCGCAGCGTGTGTCTGATATCAGCGAAATGGAGGCACCCATCGATGATTCTGTAGACCAATCTGAGCAGGTTGAGGAGCAAATTCAGGAGCCACTTATTGCACCGAAACGACGGGGGCGGCCACCCAAAGTACAACCAGATACTGAACAAGAAGAAAGCATCGTCGATGCGCCAGTTGAAGACCCAGTGGATCAATCCGAACAGATTGACGAAGTGCCTGCACCGAAAAAGCGAGGACGACCAGCCAAAGTACAACCAAATGGCGACAGAGCGTCAGCATCAGCATTGGCCAAACCAGCTAAGAGCGGCGCCCTAGCAGAGAAGTCTGATTCAGAATTTGCAAGACCTGAGAAACCCCGGGGTAGACCACCAAAAGCCAGTGCAGACTCCAGTAAATCAGCTCCAAAACCAAAGGAAAAGTCAAAAGAGAAGACTCCACAGGCGGAGAGCGAAGAAGCCGGCAAGCTAGTAGACGTCTACGGCAACCCTCTCAGTAAAAAAGACATCGATCAAATGTCTGCAACATCAGGCGGTTCGCGCTTCGGCCGCGGTCGTCACCTCTCCGTCTTCCGCGAAATGGATCCAGATAACGTTGCGAGAGTGGGTCGGACAGGTCGACACCGCGTGGCGCCCATTGATTTCTGGAAGAACGATCATATTAGTTATGAGCCGGACGGGAGTATGAGTAGTATCGTTAAGAGCCAGGCTGTTGAGGAGGAGAGGAGGGTGGGGAGGAAGGCGTATAAGACCAAAGGCAAGAAGAAAGTGACTGTAGAAGAAGAGGAGATCGAACTCGATCCCTGGGAGGAAGAAGGCACACTCGTTGGCAATTTTAGAGGATTCGATCCTGTTGGTGAGGTTGCGAGTGGTGAGATTGTCGAGGATGGTATGTTGACTTGTCTTTTCCTTTCCTATCTACGGCCTTTACATCCTCCTCCTAATTTACTAACTATATGTGCTTACAGCAATCGCGTGGACACAAAACGGTGTCCAACCCCGCGACGTAGGCGATGGCGGCTTCAAATACGCAAAAATTGGGTCCGTCGGCAACTTCTTCAACTGGGGGCTCATTGAACTGGGACCCGATCAGATGAAGCGGACCAAGAACTCAAGGTACATGCATATGATTTTCAATGTGCAGAGCGGGACGGTGGAGGTGAGAATGCATGAGAACGAATTTGTGGTGCATAAGATGGGGGTTTGGCAGGTGCCTAGAGGTATGTTTTGCGCTTTCTTTGTCTTTGCTTGTCTTCTTTAAAGTGTTTGGATGGCGATGAGATGAATGTCTCATTGCCGGTCTTTTTACGCGCACTCACTGCACTCCCTTTGCTTACATTCCCCTTTCTCCTCACTCTCTTTGTCCCCTCCAGTCTTTGTACGACAGCCGTTGCATTATGCTTGACGCCAGACGGTTACCAGTCGGGTGTTCGCATACTTGTATCCCCATCCCACCTCTCCTGCATCACAACTTCCGCATTGCGCTGTGTACTCCTGCGTTGGAACGTCGCACAACCTGAGGGCCAGGGCGAGGAACCAGGGCAAGCGAGTCTCACAGGCAACATCTGGAAGCGAACCCGATTCGCGTCACCCGCATATGACTTGCAGCATGTTGTGTAACACTTGACGCCCTGCGGCTTATGTCATGTTGCTGCTCAACAGATGGTGCACAATATTGTCGTTCGCTTCTGTTCTGGCGGTTACGGGCGCACACCCTCTTATTCGCCCTTTCCGCTTCCCCAGTATTTCTTTTTCGGCTTTTTATCCCCCCCTTCTTTCTATTTATCCTCAGCCAACCATGTATTACCGTTTATCGCGTGGCGCGTTTCCCTTGGCTTGAACTGGCTTTACGCGTTCTCATTGGTGCTTTTCGTCTTTAGCGAAGGGAATAGAGCACACGAAGCTAACACGCTATCACGACAGGCAATACATACTCCATCAAGAATATCGGCAGCGGGACGGCTCGCATCTTCTTCTCGCAGGCTAGGGAACTACACGTTGAGGAAGCAGAATAAGATACAAAGTTTAGCCTTTGCCGCCAAAGCCATTGTCGGAAATACAAACACCATTGCATACAGAGTCTGAGTAGTGGCGGTGTGGAATAAGCATCTAGCGGTCAACGTAAACATGCATGTGTTTTTACGGGCTTGATGCGAAAGGAAGACCTTGATGGTCACTCTTTCTGCTTCTTTTTTCCGGCATGTTCGCGCCTGCCCCGTCTAGACGATGGTGGCAGGTGGTGTTGGTTGACGTGTTCGCGCTGGCGCCACGGTGGAGACGGTGTGTGTGGGGCGCAGCAACTGGTGTGCATTCTTTGGAGCGTCTCCAAGGCGATCGTTTGTGTTTTAGCCCCAAAGTGGGAACATATGTACATGTCGGCCTTGCTTTCCTTGTTCGGCAGTGAGAGTCGTCGTGTTTCTTAGGCCCCGTTCATGTTCCGCGTGGCGCGCGTAACAGTGTTTGAAGCGGGTACGCTTGGAATTGGGTAACAAACGATGCGAGGGAAGCGGGTGAAGCGCGTTTGGCCCCGTTCCTGCTGGTGCAATACATGCAGATCATACGATAGCATAGCATGCAGGGTAAGTGGGAACAATCCGGGATGGTTTAGACGATATGATTATGGAATTGGATATGACATACATACATGTGTCTTTTCGATCTGCTGTAACGATGTAAATGCATGTGTATCCCGATTGGGATTGGGCTGCTTTTCTGCGTGGGAAGAATCATCAACTATCTTTGCATCATGTCTGCGTCTTGGTACTGCAGCTTTCCGCACCTGAGTCGACCACTGTGTTTTTCTTTCTTCTGTTCCGAGAGGCGACCGAACGCAGGTTCACCGCCTATCTGTCGGGGTTTCCTCGTCTCTTGTAGGTGTTCTTGTTGTGGTACGCTGTGAGTTGCCGGGCGGGTATGCATCGATCGTTCTCCGAGTCTGCAAGACCGTTGTAGTACAGATTGCAGTAGTGAATACATGGTAGTTAATTGTGTCGGTGATATCTTGGACATGGACAATTCAAAAGAGAAGTCGGCATGCAGATGCAGTGATGATTTGGAAAGCAACTAGAAGCACATCTGAAACCAGAACTTGAGTGATCCGGAAGGCGAGTGCATGCTTGGTAGATATCTCTGTATTTCCTGATTTCACCTGATTTTTGGTTGTGAGACATAGAATTCACCATGTAGTTTGTCTTTCACAGCATATTCAAGTAGCTTATAGGAATATCCCCACCTCTGAAACCCATCCAACGTACCTCTCTCGATGTTCAAGTCCAGCCTCGTTTGAGGATACGGACTCAAACACCAAGGTACCACAATAGCACTACTCGCTTTCTCTTGTGCTACTCAGCTCGCAACCACATCTACTGAAACCGCAGGATCCAATCTGCGTGCTATTACACAACATGATCGGCTATCTATGCATCCTGTCTCACATATGCCCACACATACGAATCCGATCTTGGTGTCTTGTGCAAAGCTCCTGCAATACGTAGCGGCTAACCGGTAAACCTCGCTTCTGGGCCTCACGTACCGACCACAACACAGTATAGTTTGGTGAAGAACGGTGAAGGCTAAAGACATGAAGTAGTCATTTTGCTTTTCTGCCTCGCCGTAACTCCAACAGATATGCATGTACATTACATAAACTCTCCAGGCCCGTAGCGTTTGGCATCTAGATCCAAAGCCACAGCCGAGCTGATGGATACAGCGTAGTGAGCGGTGTGCCAACACTGCGTTTTATCACCCATCACCCAGCTCCTTGTCTAGCAGATCTATATCAAACTTACTCTAACAGACTTGAAAGACACGTTGTGTGTTGGTGGCGAGAATATCCATGCGTGGTCTAGATACATGTTTTCCCCTATACCGAGTACGGCTACTACAACAAAAGTACCGAGACGGGCATACAGCACCACTACCGAGATGGACATGTACATACACTGCCCACCAAGCGGTGTGAAGCGGTGTAGAGAACCTTCTCGCACCTCCACCACCGTTGTGGCGTTACACACACACACACACACACACACACCATGCTTCGGTACCAAGTTCATCCCGGAAACCTACACGATCTACCCACTGACGCTTTTCTAGCTAACAATGGTTCTCGCCCTACACGTCCGCGAAAAGAAGACGATTTGTTTTGTAGCGGTGTGAAGCGGTGTAGACAGTTAGACCCTGCCCAGCCACTTGGAACTAGTGGTGTTGAACGTTCTTGACGTCCGGTGAAGATGGGTACGACACTACACATCCCACGATAACTATGTACCTTGCACTACATCTGCACGCTTCGCTCGCTAACAGTAGAGAGACTTTGTGATACAATCATGTCGTCTCGGCCGGTATCGTATCGTACCCTAGCGACGAAGTTTCCGACTTCTAGATGCAAGGAACATGTCCGTAGTAACGGGTGTGACAAGTTGGCCGTTACCTCGCCTCGATGTTGAGGGGAGAGATTGAAGTGGTAAGGTGGTTGGTGATACGGCTTCTCCCTGTTCAGCTATCAAACGCCCCAGCACAGATGTGAGAGAGGCTCGAGGTTCAAACGTTTCTCTGTTGGTGCGCAACTGTCGCGTCGTCCTGCCATCTCGTTTTCTCGCTCTTCCACCCCACTTTCCCAAGTAGGCACTCTGCGAAAGTCTGAATGCGGATGCGAAACAAGACATGTCGAAACATTCAGCCTGAAGAAGAACCAGCGATCCCGCAATCAACTTCATACGTTCAAACGTCATTGGTGCACAGAGTTCAGCCTCATGTGTGGACTCTTTTCTAGGTTATACAGAGCTGTCATCGTCGCAGCCTTAATTCCAAGGACGGAACTAAGGGCGGGGTATGTAAAACCACGGTTTTAAGGCATCCCGTTCCTTGCAATATCAGGCCCATGGTTGGCAACATTGATGTTGATGTGCTGATGCTGGTGTCTCATCATGTCTCCTCGTTGCGAGGGAGTCCCTACCAGGCAGGCACTCAAGGATAATCACTTCTTCGTACGGTGTGCCGTGTTCGGCCAGATAACGAAAATCATCGGCGTACTATGCCGAGCCCAGTGACATCTCTAACTTCTACTTTATGTAAGCAAGTTAGAGACATATTATTGTGCACGACTCGTGTAGTGTAGCCCGTTGTCGCGTGCCAGCGAAAAAAAAAGAGATTTCGGCTGTGATTAGTCGTCTTGTGGTTTAGCGGTATTTCCTCGGGCTGGGCTGGTGCGAACAGGGCGTGAACTATTCGATCGGCAGCACTAATCTCGTTGCCTTCTTCCTTCCCTTCCACGCTTCCTTCCTTTGCGGAGTGGCCTGCGACGCTATGTCTCAGTCCGATCGTCCGATTGCGGTATGCATCATTTTAGGTAATTTGGATATGCGGGCAAAGCACGGTACGGTACGACACTAGACATGAGAAAGCCGTTGGGCATGTGTGTCGGATGCGGAATTCTTGGTTCGGGTGCTGAACTGGAAACTATTGTACATTGGCCTATGCATTCTTTGCTTGTTGGATGGATGGGCGAGTGTTTGCACATCATTTGCATTGGCATTGGTGTGCTTCTTTTGACGCAGGAGGTGTGGTGGCTTGAGTATGAGCTGAAACTTTTTTTTCTTTACTTTTCAAAAGCCTGCGCGACATGCGCGAACGGACGATACATGGCTTGACGCATTGTCTCAACATGGCACAACTCAGCTGCTCTTCGGATGATGACATTGAGGCTCCATCTGTGCTTTGGCCGGCAGATTGGGTGTTCGTGACGATGACCAAAAGGACGGTATGACCACATCGCAACACAATAGCCAGGCATCTCGAACGACGGGGAAAACTCCGATCGGCCAAATCTTCATCTGTCCGAAATTAGATGAGTGGCACGTGGGGAGGGGTGTGTGCGAAAGAACATTCTTGAGACGTTCTTTTCTCCCCTTCCAGCCCGCACGGTTAGCTTGCTTCAAGGTGCAGCCCCCATGTCGCATGACATAGATCGAACAGAGCCAGGTGCCGCCAAACGCGTGGGCAGCAAGAAGTAAGGAACGCCATGGTGCCATTCTCGCATCTCTTTCCATGGAACAGCCCTGATGCAGAGTGGAGTGTGCCTGGTCCACACACATGTCACGGAACGGTTTTTTCCCTCGCTCTGCAGCTTGCGATTGCGATGCTCGTCCTTGTCACTTGTTTCGGCCTAAGGCAGCGATCCCGGGCGATCAGAGAACAGCACGTATGGTGATTACAATCATGCGATAACAAAGGCAGAAGCAAGATGTCATAATAATCGTGTTATGACAATCTGACAGGAAGGTTCGCGCGGGTAGGGTTGACGGGAGGCAGGTCCTAGTCTGCGCTGAACGTAAAAAAGGAGGGGTGGCTGGGTGGTGGTGGTGAAAGGCCCTGGGGTGGATCTGTGTGTCAAGTGAAGGGGTGTCGTCATGTGCAATATGCATCCGTCCCAATGTGTGCCCATGATTCGCGTTTGGCGAACAGGTGGGAGATTTGGCATTGGGATTTTCCCTTGTCCGCTTCGGGAAGGCTTCTCGAAGGGAGGGGATCGCCGGCCATACAGGCGAAAATAACCACACGGTTCATGCATAACCTCTTGTTCTTTTCTTGCATTTTGTTTATGCGCGCATACACAACTTGCGCCGAGGGGCGGCTCGGCCGTTTGATAATAGTTCACACATCCGTTCCGATCATGCGAACACCTATTGCGTTACACGGCCGACCCCCGGAAAAAGTAACGTAAGGGCGGTCACATAGTCGCCGTCTTTTGGTTCGTTCCCACTTTACAATTGCCGTTCCGTTCGTGTCATGTTGCATGCTCAGTTCGTCTCCGTATGCCAGGTTGCTCTGCATTGATTGAGTTCGGCATTTGCGCGGCGCGGTCTTCATGCCGATAAGTGTCATGCAGATAGATGAATCAATCTGCCTAAACGCGATGTCATGAATATCCTGGTGTGGTTGCGCGAACGAACGGCGGGTGGGTATACCGCAAGGGGAATATGTCATGGGCACAGAGTTTGGTTAGTCTCAATCGACCTTCTAGAAGGATTATGGAAGGTTACTGCGAGGCCGCACTGGGCAGATTGGATGAAGGAAAGGCCGGGCGCCCTACCTTGGGCGGGTTGAACTAGGCTGTTTCAAAGCGGTTCGTGAAGGCTGCGGGACGTGCACAAGGCATGGTGCATCTCAGCCTTGTGCTCCGAGGGGGACGGGAGCGGAGAGCGCGCGCACACACACAGACACCTACAGCAAAGTTTGAGCGTAACGCCAAAAAAAAAGACCGATTAAGTTTGAGAAATGCAGAGTAAGCGCGCGAAAATGGTTGGCAAGGGCGGCAACATGGCATTTGACTGTGCTACTAATCGATAAGCCCTACGACATCCTTTGCATCGAAGCTGTCCAATCACGGCCCTCTGTTGCTTTTTGCGGGGCTGAACACCCTCATCTTCTGCGCAACAGAACCGATGACACGACACCCAGCAGCCCTAGCCCTAAAATAGTTTGCAGGTTACTTAGGCACACCACATGCAAGGACAACGAACCGTTCTAAGAACAAGTTCATGCAAGCAGCACACTCTTCTCGCCCGTCACACCCAATCGCATGGCACACAAGTGAGGCTACGAGGCTGTGCTAGTGGAGTTCAACTATGAGTCTGAACAACGCAGACCCTACACACCCTCTTTCGCACGCAACCTTGATGCGAAGGCGAAAAATTTCCGATTGGGAGCTAAGCGTCGCGAACACACCCTGAAGCGGTGACAGCGCAGCGCTCCGCGCACCATGAGTCGGCCACGTAGGTACCTGTTTGACCGACCTTTTGATGAAACATGACAGTGTGCTCGTGGGTGCTACGTCATCATACGATGATCCGGGGTAGACGAACGTTGTTTTCCGGGCGGTGGGAATACAGCTGTTCACCGCCACGCCACACACCACCGTTTACAGGGTGATGCTGGAGCATCTGGCATGTTGAGAAAGGGTAGTTGTAAGTTTGAGTGCGAAAGCAACGTAATAAGAGGCGAATTTGCTTTCTCGGAGATGAACGGAACGGTTTGGTCGATGTGTATTATTTACTAAGTGTACTACTGGGACATGTGTTGGCCATGGCCATGCTGGCTTGCAGGGCACAGGTGGCGCAAGTTTGCAGCGATGCGAAGAAAAAAAAGTCTTTCTGAACTGATGGTTGGGTTCATCATACTCGAGACCATGAACTAAGTGGTCCGACACGTAAGATCTAATAAGAGAGGAAAAACATCGGTGTAAAGGTATCCTCGCCACGCTATGCCGCCGAGTGCTTGTATTGAGATGGGTAGATGAGAAAATGCCAAACGCTATGTGTAAAATGCACAATCATGAACCACCACACCAAAACAGTGCTGTGACAGAACGGTTGAAAGAACAAACAATGACAATGCGAGTCTAGACAGAAACCAAACAAACGCTATGATGTTCTGCGATGCGAGAGGAGGAAAAAAAAACCAGAATGCCAAAGAGATGATATCAATGCGAGAAATGTAACAACCAACCCACGCTAAATGCCACAGTCGTGCGGATGCCCCTTCGTTGTTGACGTTCATCCATGCTCTGAGCGCGGTTTCCCCAGTCTAAGCGTTCGTGGTATACCCATACTCCTAAACTCTCCCTCTTGTGCGCCGAAACCCAGGGTATACCCACGCTCATTACGGTTCCTGCCCGAATGTTGTATGCATTGCATCCCAAATATGTCTATATCCCATCTACTACAAAAAAATGAAAATCGTTGCGTTGAATAATGCGACGGCGAAATCTTCTATGCAACTGCTGATGCCGGTCGCTCGTAAGGCGTGGACGGTTGAGGCGGGGAGGGTACTGTGGCTGTTCGCTCGGTTTCCTCTGGCTCGCGCTTCATGCTCTTGATGCTTCCGGTCGCACTCCGTTGGGACATCCTGTCAGGACTCCTCACACCCTGGCTCCGTGCCTCGTGTTCCGATCGTGATGGGCCTGCTGCAGCCTCTTCTTCCCGCCTCCTCTGGTGGTAAGCCTCCATATAGCTAGGTCCCTCCAACTCTCGCTTGATGATCGACTGCATCCCTGGTACGGGTGCTGTCCGGGCACCGCTGATCAAGTCCTCTTCTGACTGTGGTTGAATCTGGGGAAGAGGTTGACCTAGCTGAGGGGGAACACTCGACCGGGATCGAGGGTCTGCGCGTCTGCGACTGAATGAGCTATTCCTCCTCCTTCGTCCACCTGCACTCGAGCCACTGTCGGTCCGCTGGTGACCGTAGTGCATCGGTGGTCCTTGAGGCATTGGTGGGGGCACCTGGTGCAGCTGCGGCGGCATCGGCGGTGGTTGCGGCATCAACTGAGGGGCGTTGGCGGGTGTGAAGCCATGCGGGGCAGAGGCAGGTACAACGGGCACTTGCGATGGCGAGCTCATGCCTGTACCGGTTGCAGATGGGTGAAGCTGAAACACCGGCGCATTTGCACGCGCGCTCATCTCCTGCTCTCCCAGCTGCCAGTGCATCGATTCGGCGGACCGCCAGGGAATGCCCATCTCTGTAGCAACCTTCTGCCACATTTGGTCCTTGAATCTAACACAAGAGTCAGTATTGATTTTTTTGGGGTGTATTGCGCAGAAACGCGTCGCGTGCGAGTGCGAGAATGTGCTGGGGTACATCTGAAACCAAAGATGTGGGCTCAAAACGAAGGAACAGATGACCAAAATGAAGCAGTCTGGGCATTCCGAGTTGTCGAGTGGTACATACCGTGCGTAGAGTCTTGCGAGTTTGTTTTTCTTCTCTTCGTCCCAAATGGCTCGCTTCTCGAGGTAGTTCTGATACCGTAATCGGCAGGAAATGGAGCTTCGTCCTGGTAGTCGTTTCGCAATGTCGTCCCACTTCATTCCTTGACCCCGCAGCTCAATAGTCAGGTTGTCCTCCTCTGGTGTCCATTTGGACTGCTTCTTGGCTGGACTTTCGTCGGGTAGAGGGGTTTGAGAAGCTTGTCGTTTTAGCGTTGAAGGGGGAGAATGGTTAGTATTTTGCGTGTGTCGAGGCGGTGAAGGTCCATGCGGGCCGGAGTAGAGAGGGCGAAAATGCGGGAGCGGGGCAGGTTCAGCATGTCGATGAAGTTCTGAGATTGCGGGTAGAACAGGTCCTCCTAGCATTGGTCCGGGTACTTGGGGTGCTGATGTCGGTGCCTGGGTGTAAGCGGACATTGGTGCATAGTGCGGGGGTCCTGGGTATGCGGGTGCTCCAGAAGCGTAGGCAGGCGACGCTCTTTGTGAGGGGGACTGTGTGTATGCTGAAGGCGCGGTTGTGTATCCTCTGGTCGCTCCTGTCGAGTGGGATGCATTTGATATGGAGCTCTTCTTGCTCGCAGGAGACTCTGAGCCCCGAGCGCGAGGCTCGAGGAGGAGGTTGATATCCAGGATGAAGGTGAGGGGACTAGCCTATTGCCAGCCCATGTATCGATGAAAGTTCCCGAATAACCTGAGTCCTCCGAAAGCTGAACTTGTTGAGATCGTGTAAGATCAGTCAGTAGTTGCGACGTGGGGATAGGCGGCTGTAAAGTAAGAAGTGGAGCAGATAGATGGCTATCTGTAGGTTGAACGTCTACCGGTCAGGTTGGGCGTTATGTCGTAAGGTTGATGTCCAAGGTAGCCTTGAAGATGATGACAGGTACCAAAGTAAACGGTACGACGATCAGCCCAGGCGTGGCGTTGGGCAGAGGCAAGGCAGAAAGTGGTGATGCGTCGAGGTACAGTGACTGTTGATGTGCAGATGAAGTTGGTAAACAACAACAAGGAGGCGATACGTGATATGGGTAGCTGTGCAGGAGGGTGGAACAGGAGAGGACAGTGGTAGGATGATGAGGTTCGGATAGACTAAATGTGCCGACGATGACCCAAGTAGCCAGTTGGGAGGTACTTTGGATGATTCACGCTCTAAGTGGTCGATCGACTCGAGCTATTTGGGCTATGGGCCGGGGCTTTCTGAGCAGGGGGTGAAACAGGCCAACCACTCGGTCTGATGAATGACGGGCGTGCTTAGCCACTGACTTTTCAGGTCGAGAAGGTAGGAAGCGTAGCGTAGGGGAGCAGTGGATACGGGCTGGTAAGAGCAAAGTAGGGTCTGAGAGGGACTTGGAACATGGATGCGTGAATAGAGAGGCTTAGCGTGCGACTGTAATACTAATAGCAGGCATCCCTTGAGGCCCTGGCTGGCGCCGCCTCATGGTCCGCGGTAGGGATCCGGGGGCTTGGGATCAGGATGTACCCTTTGCGTTTCTGACTTGACACCACTACTTTCGCGCTTAACGCTTTCTCGACTCGTGCTGGCGGCGCGCCACATTAACGACCCACAGACCACAGCATTACCACAGCTGATCCGATCTAAGGAAGCATGTCTGCCGGAGATTTTAGCGAGACCAAAAAGAAATGGACAGGCCAAATTGCAAGCGTTAGCTTGACACAAAAAGCACGACACCCGTTCTTGCGTGGTAAGGTACAGCGATGACGTGTCTTGCACTCGAGTAGTAGTGGGAGTAATAACAATAATAGTATTAGCCAACCTGCTCACCCTCGTGGACGTGGGAGACGACTCCGATGCATTGCGTTGATATTGGCTTTGCCGGCGTGGTGTGCTGGGCCTCATTTGCTGCCCTCCTTTCCGTCAGGCCTCAATGCGCCGCCCAAAGACGGGGCTGCGGCTTTTGCAGCAGGGCCGCTGCGTTCACGATCGTCGACGAAGCGGCTGGAGCGTGTTTCTGTCACTCGAGGCAGCGAATCAAGGATAGTATTAAGCGGTGAACAGTCTCAGGGATTCGCTGAGGGTTCGGAAGAGCACAAGCGCGATGACATGGAAGATCTGCAGCATGCTCGCCCTGCTCCGGCTATTTGACGCCAGAAGCGTCGCTACCGAAGCCTTGCGAACGGCTGACATCAATCAGGCGGTGCAGGTGGTGATGTGTTCACGCCAACGTCTTGACAACGTCGAAGACATGCTCCACAGGTGCAATTCCTGCGTTCATGGCTCCGGTCAAGTACCCCACTGTGGGCGGCGATCTAGCAGTATCGACGCATGCCCAAGAGGAGCGGTGAACTGCGGTGAACTGCGGTGAACTGCCGGCGGCCGTGGGCGTGACGTCTAGCTTTGCCGCCTAACTGTTCATAGTGTTCAAGGCGCGCCATAACACGATGCTGGCTCGCTGGTGTTTATGCGACTGATGGAGACGCCGGGTGGTAGCGTCGGCCTCATCCGCAACGAGACGTGTTTTTGTGCGCCCCTCGCCCACGTGAGACGCGGCGCTGTATCGCGCTGCGGCGGTGCTGATGCTGCTGTGTTGTCTCGTGTTGGAGAGCCACGTTGTTGAAGCTACGAGAAGGCGCCGCTATGCCATGTCACGTTGCTGCCGACGTTGCGTTGTGCGCCATGGGCGGCAGCGCTCGCGGGTGCCGGATTGCATCACGGGACTGGGATTCGCGATGATGCGCATTAGGCGGTGAGAAGAGGCCGAACTGGACGGATGTTTTGGATGAGGTTGGATATAGTAGGTAGGCCCTTGGGCCAGTGGGAGCCGAGATGCAGGTGCATTAGCCATGAACCATCCCCGTGCGTTGTCCAACGCTAGGGCACGAGGCCTTTCGTCGGCGCCGCACGGCGTGGTTGAGTGATTGAAGGATTAAAGGACTCCCCACAGATGTCTTCGCAATCTACCTACGGCCGACGGCATGCGAACTGGACTTTCCACAATCCTGGTAAATGTCCTGCCGTACTGGACGACGCCTGCTTGCAGGTGCCACAGCCTCCGACCTTTGCGTGTACGCAAATCTGCAAAGGCGCAGCACTCTATATTTAAAGAAGACTTGCATTGCATACAAAGAGCGGTGAAGTCTGTTCACTGTTGGAGGGAAATTCCGACTGAACAATGTCCACATCCTGTTGACGCTGGTGTGCAAGCGCTGGCTCGGAGGCGCCCGCGCGAACAGTGCCGGAACATGTCATTAAATCCACCCTGTCTTGGCTGAAGATCGGATGGTTTCGCATCCTTCGTATGAGGCAGCTCGACCCGGATGTCACTGGCAGGCCTCACCTCGACGAAGATCATCATAAATAAACCGCCCACGCGTGAACGACGCCAGCGCACACAGCGTGGGGTTGTATCTCGACTTCCCACGCACTTGTGTGATGTAAGTGAGCGCGTGGGGTAGGCGTGGGTGGTGGGCGTTCATGATGGGTTCTGAGACATTCACTGTGGTTGAAAACCATGGCCTTGGCATCGCTTAGCATACTCGATACAGCCATGCTCCAATGCTTTTCCTCGGCCCTACACCACTCGTAACCTATCCCGCATACAGAACGGGTCACCTGTCAACGGTACACCATCAACACCAGCAACAACTCATACCACATTCATCCTCCTACATTACCCCTCTAGTCTCGACAGATACCTCGGCTTGTCGACATGTCACTCCAGAGTGCGGCAGACGTGCCGCTCCTCATTAGCTCCCCGAATTCGTCCTCGGAGCGCCGTATTTCTCCGTCTTGGAGCATTGCTCAACTCAAGGCACGCCTCGAACCCATCACCGGTGTCCCCGCAAGCAGTCAACAGTTGTCGCTGCGCGTTGGCTCTCAGGATGCCGTCGCTCTCATCGCTCCGGATGAGGAACAGACGCGTCTTGCTGCCTTCCCGCTGCAACCGTATGCGGAGATAACCGTAAGTGCTCCTCCTGCTTTCTCATTGAACAGTCGCCGCAGCCCTGTCCTTGACCAGTCTACCATGCGGTCCTCTCGCGAGCTGCCACATCTCTCCAACCCCGGCTCGCCTCTCTACTTCCTTGTATCTTCTACTCTACACCCAAGCTTAGCAGTTTCATGCGTCCTGCCTCCCATCTTCCCCATTCGTTGTCAAGGCCGACATTGAGGCTGTGGACTTTAATCAGGTCATGCCTGCATATTTGCATGCCCCGCAGTGCCCCTCCTCGACTCTACAACCCAGTTATGTCAGCCTTGGTGGAGCGATCCGCGCGGAAGCCATGCTTTGTTCCACCTGCAATTACCACATCGTCTTGAAGCGCTGAGCTCCCTTTGGTACTCGGCATCGAGTACCGGTCATTTAAACTTTCAATCTGCTGAACAACCTTTCTCTGTTGTTTGCCATTTCTTTTTCGGCGGTTCGGCCTTATTCGACGCCTCTCTTGGCCTCATGATTCATCCCATGTACCGGCTCCTAGCTAGAGCAATCTCAACTGGCGTCTCCGAGCAAATGAATCCTCTCATACATGCTCCCGTGCTGACAAGGCAAATTTAGGTCGTTGACACACGTCCTCCCGCTGCACGAACTGACTTTACCGATCTGTCGTCCGTTGAGAAGTACGAAATGCCTGCTGCAGAGTACGAGCATCGGACCGATAGTGTTCTTGCATGGAAGAAGGCGCAGAAACTGGGTCGTTTCGACCCAGATGCTCCCAGTATTGAGCAGCAGAAGATCCGCGCCTCAGAGCGGGAAATAGAAGAAAGAGGTAAGCCGCATGATTTCCCGCATGTCCCACCTCACCGTTGAGCCGTACGCTGTGGCAATGGATATGCCGGAACCCGCAGAACAGCCTTGTAAAGATCCATGCTGTTCAAGTGTACAAGCCGGAGATGCTTCAAACACTTCCCAAAACGGACGGCTGCATACCATCCAACGCCACTCAACACTCGCCTCACCATAGCAGGATCCATCGTGTCTCAGCCTGTCATGATCATGGTCCAACGAGGAAACGTGCGCGACAGGCAGCCAATCTCCCATACCAATTGTCGTCTTACCAAGCCCGTCATACATGATTACCTCTTCAAGCACGCCCTGCGTCCAATCCTTGGCCCAGACCTTCGTAGCGGGATGCCATGGCGTTTGAAGATTCATCCATTAAGCACATGTACAAGATGAGATTTACCACTTGGGAATTGCTTACTACTACTACCGTCGGTCGTATCCAACGCTGTTATCGCCCCCGCTAGTTACCCGTTCTGGCAGGGACCAGGCTGCGGGAAAAGGAAGTCGCCGAAACTCAAAACCCCCAAAGTGATCGTCGGTCCCTTTGCCACCAGCCTCATTCTCCAGCTTCATTCGTCCGTAACCAGCGACAAATTCATCTCACCTCCAAATACACTTTCCAACTACGACGACCAACATCTTGTTTCCCCATGTTGCAAATCTTGGTCTCGCCTTTGTTAGGCCCCGAGATCGACAATGCTGTTTTAGAAGCGGGCCGCACCATCCGAAATGCGATGGCTCTAAACCATAGTCATCACTCCGCATGCTATCACTCGCCGCTTCGCATGTCATCATACTCATGGTTTACATGTACGAGATTTGGTTGACGCGACGCGACGATCCAACGCCGCACCACAGACATATACGCTCGATTATTCTCGCCTCAAGGAACGCCTAAGGACCATATTGGGCATATCTGCATCCATTTTCAAGCATCAGGCCGCTTCCCCGCTTGAGCCTCTGCTGCGCTGCCGCCACATCTCAGAGAGCGGGCGCTTGGGGGAGGTTGGGTCAGATGTGATCGGTGTGCGTGAGGGTGCGCAACTGTGTCGTCCCGGCATACGCGATCCTAGTTACCAACCTGCCGCTGCCGCCGGGAGTCGGGACGTTTTGTCGACTCGCCTTTCAGTGCCGCTTCGGACGTTGTCTTCTCTTGCTTTTTCCTCGTGTCGCCTTGGTGAACCCGATGGATTGACAGCCAGTCAGCCAGCCAGTCAGCCGATAAGCCATGGGATCAACAGCGATTATTGTTGGGCTCCACCGAACGACCACGTTCTGCGGACCTCGTACGATGGTCTAACCTTATCCAAACATAATCTTTCCCCCCTTCCAAACTGAACCTTGATCCTTCCTGCCCACTCATCAACTGCGGAATTCACTTGTATACTTTTTCTTTTCTTTCCAAAAGCCTGTTTAAGCGAACTCTTACTAACTCTGTTCCAACTTAGGCCTTTCTCTAAACTGCCGCGTCCGCCTCCTGCCCGAATCAGATGCTCGTCGCGGGACGATATCCTATATTGGACTTGTGCCTGAGATTCCCGGGATTGGCGTATGGATCGGCGTTAGGCTTGACGAGCCAACTGGTAAGAACGATGGGAGTGTCAAGGGTAAGCGATACTTTGAGTGCGGTGCCAATTGTGGTGTCTTTGTTAGGCCGGAGCGGTGTGAGGCTGGGGATTTCCCTGCGCTGAATGAGTTTGGGGATGATGAGGATTTGGAGGAACTTTGAAGAAAGGGGGAAGCGGGGATAACACGATGGAAGGTAGGACGGATACTGTCTTGCTAGTCAGGTAGACAGGTAGGTAGGTAGGTAGGTAGGTAGTCTATCTGTTTAGGTCAGCCTGAGCAGGCGTGCCATAGGGGGGATTCACAAGGTGCACATCAAGATACAATGAAAAAGACTCGATGATGAAAAAGAACCCCCCTTTTAGGGTTTATAATTGTCGTTATACTACTACTGAACTTTTATCTAGATTACTTGCTTGCATCAGAAACTACACAATAACAACGATAACCAAGATAAGAAAAAAAAAGAAGAAGACGAATCGCACAAAGATTCAATGGGAAAACATTCTAACCTGACCTACTACATACCTACCCAGATGATCATCTATGACAAAAAAAAAAGGGATTTGTTCATTCATTCATCACTATAAAATTGCTCACTCATAACAATGCATGCATCGTTGTAACCTAAAAGAGAATCTTCCTCTACGTCTCACAGCCGTCTCTATGCCTCATACGCTTTTTTCTTCTTCTTCTTTACACTCACACTGCCTTCCTTCACTGGTCACTACTTACTGCTTTCAATACCCATTCGCCCCCAACCACTCCCTAACCACCCCACCATCCCTCTCCGCATAACTAGCATAACTTCTTATCGTATCATCCACAACATCCAACCCCTTATTATACCCTCTAGTATCCTTATCCTTGAAAAACCTTTGAATATCATCCGCAGTCTTCACATCCGTAAACTTGTTCAAACCAAACCTCAAAAACCTCTCCAGCACAACAGGGTTACCAGCAAGTGCAGGATGAACTTTAGTGTCCCAGTTTTCTTTAACATAGTTCCACACCTCTGGTCGTACTTTGGAGTTGTTGGCAAGAGCAATCGTCGAAGAGTGCTTGTCTTGCATGGCCACCTTATCCGAGAAGACAAAGTCCATGACCTGCTTTGCAAGGTCGGGCGTCTGTACGCGGCCGAGAGAGCCGAGGCAGATTTCCTTGCCGTCGATTGATGTTGTGTTGAGGTATTCATTCATGACAGCCTTCAGCGCTGACTCACCGCGGTTTTTAATCGCTGTGGCGAAGACGGCCCGGCGAAGCGAGGGATGAATGGCCTTGTTGTCACCCTTCTCGATATAAGCGTCAAATCGCTTCAACGCTTCCTCGACGGTGGCCTGGTGGCCGACGATGCCAGCCGACAGAAGCAGACTGGCGCGCAGTTGACCAACAAGGTAGCTCTCTCCATCCTTGAACTCCCAGCCAACCTTCTCGACGGCCGGCGTGATGAGCTTGAGGTGGTACTTCCTCAGTCCCTCGCTGATATCTTCGCTGCCAGAGAACACGCTGCGGACGTTGCCAATGTTGGTGAGGATCTGAGACCTAAGCGTGAGAATACAGAGTCAGCATATGCCTCACATATAGTTCATATAGGGATAGTAACTGACCAAACCAAATAATCAGATTCGTCTTGGAAGCGCTCCGCCAGCGCGAGCAAGCCAGCTGTAGATCCATAGCCCGCGACCGCGTTTGCATACGCATCACCAACGAGGCCGATCTTGTCTTGTACAGTGAGCTGATCGCGGTCCTCGCCGAGTTTCTTGAGGCGGTCGGCGGGGTAGTTGGTGCGGTAGAAGCCAGTGAGGTCCTTGTTAAGGAGGTAGAAACCATCCTTGACATCACGAATTGTGTCCTCCTTCTGCGTCATAGCAGCAGTCTTGTGAACCTCCGTGGTAGACGCAGAATCGCCCGTGTGAAGACCCAGCGGAATCCACCACGTTGTTTCATCCTCCTCGGGTTTGACATTACCAGCAAGCAAGAAGCGTTGCTGGCGCAGGCCAATCTGACCAGGTTCTTCAGCAACGGTGACGACTGGGAAGCCGATTCTCCGAACCCAGAGGTCCATGAAGGTGTTTACATTCTGACCAGACGCCTTGCTCAAGGCAGACCACAGGTCATTGGTTGTGGCATTAGAGTACTGGTGAGCCTTGAGGTAGTCGGCTACACCTTGGAGGAAAACCTTCTCACCGAGATGAGCGCTCAGCATGCGGATGACTGAGGAGCCCTTCAGGTAGGAGATGTGGTCAAAGATCTGGTCGACCTCGAGACCGTCGTATACGGGTACTTCGATGGGATGCGAGGTTCGGAGTGCGTCGAGTGCGAAGGCTTGTTGTACGGAATCAGTCTAGAAGACATGGTCAGCGGGCTGTTAGAGCAGATACCTCGAGATTTATGACGCACAACAAACTGTCCCCATACGTTCCATTCTGGGTAGAGATGGTCAATGGCAAGCCATCCAACCCATGTCGCGAAACCCTCGTTGAGCCAAAGCTCACTCCACCAATCCATGGTAACGAGGTTACCGAACCATTGGTGGGCAAGTTCGTGAGCTACAACGTAGGCAACCCTGTTGCGGTAGCTATCGGCAGAGGTCGCAGGGTCGAAGAGCACTGCAGTAGTTCTGTAGGTAATGAGACCCCAGTTCTCCATGGCTCCATGCGAAAACTCATGAACAGCCAGCAAATCAACCTTGGGCAGCGGGTAATCGATCTGGAAGACCTCGGAAAAGTAATCCACAATTTTGTGGCAGTTGTCCAAAGCAAAGCGTCCCTGCTCCTTCAGACCACGGGTAGTGTAAACCCTAACAGGAATGTTCTTGCCATTGTACTTGCGCTCAGTGTGCGCCTCGACGTACTCAAAGTCACCGATAGCCCACGCTAGGAGGTAGGTAGACATGATAGGTGATCGCTCGAAGACAACTGTGTGGAAACCATCCCTCTTGCTAGGCTTAATCTCCTTCTCCGGCATGTTGCTGAGCGCGACCTGGTCCTTGGGCACTTCGAGTTCGACGTCAAAGGTAGCTTTCAGATTCGGTTCGTCGAAGCAAGGGAAAGCACGGCGAGCGTCGCAGGCTTCGAATTGGGTGCTGAACATGTAGTGGAACTCGTCGTCCTTTGCAACGGAAGCCGGGACGTCGCCCTTGGGCTTGTACTTGGAGCGGTAGAAGCCGGCCATGATGTTGTTGACGAAGCCGGAGAATTTGATGGAGAGTTGGGCCTCGCCGGTGTAAGTGATGTTCTCACCAAAGTCGAGCGTGACTTGTTGTCTCTTCTCATCGTAGGATATGTCCTTTGCTGAGAATGTCTTGTCACCGGCCTTTAGCTCAGCGCTTTGGAGCTTGAGCTGATGTGCGTTGAGGACTAGGGTGTTGAAGCCGTCGTCCTTTGTGATGTTGGTCGTGATGTCGACAGTGCCCTTGTAGCCAAAGTTGCCGCCGAATTCGAGGTCATGGAGGGAGAGGGCATAGTGGGAGGGTTTGGCCCTGGAAGATATCAGCTATCGGCCTGCAATATAGTTGACACGACTGACCATGCCGGGAGAACATCGCGATCTGAAGCCATGTTGACGAAGCTGCTAGTGACTTCGCTTTGACAAAACCTCTTCTGTATGCCAAAGGTGTTTGTGGTAGCTACCGCAAACCTCGGTCTGAGGCGTAGTTGTGTACGTGGGGCAGATCCAGTCTCTCTAGCTGCAGAAGAGAAGCTTCTAGAGCGGATGGAGTGGGTCGGGGTGGTGTTTAAGAGACGCGTCGGCGTACTTGTCTTCACTCTGCTACGAGTCAATTGTCGAGAGCAGAGTCTCGCGGAAGCGGATAGAGCAGCCAGGGTGAAGGCGCAAGGAGAGCGGGGCTAGAGCACAGCAGCAAAAGGAGGGGAAGTGTGCAATCAATTGGTACTGGGTGAGACGATGCGTCTGCATGTGTGTAGGCTTAGAGGGGAAGGTGCGCGTGCGGCAAGCCGAACTGCCCCACCTAGGTAGCCATCCCTGCTTCTAGGGTTTAGCGCGGGGTCTTTTACATGTCTCTCTGCTGGATTGACATATCATAACTGAGATATCATAGTTGAGATACCATGGCCTGAAGAGCAGTCATCTCGGAAAGGCAGTCATCTCGAAAGCAGTATGCCATTGACGCCATGCAAATGCTCCAATTCACGCCCTCGATGCAGACACTTCCAATCCCAACCCATCACAAGACCAGAGAATGGTATTCGCAAGTCTCTCAGCCATCTGTCATACATGCTCTCCCCCTTCCCAGCCCTGTCCGCCTAAATCCGGATCAAGACATCCAAACACTGCACCCGCCACTCCTTCTTCCCCAACAACCCCTTGACCCACTCATAACTCTGTCCTTCGCTCCCACTCGCCTGTCCCAAGCCAACCCTCCCCTTGACTCCCTCCACCGCCGCGCCCACCCCAGCCTTGACCGTCGCATTCACTGCCTGCGCCAACATGCCAGCGCTTTCCGCCACAGTCCCATTCAGCGCCAGCTCCGCACTATCCGACAACGGCGCATCGAACCACGGTGTGTGAAAGTCGAAGAGCGCGACGACGAGGATGAAGAGGAGGAGGCTGCAGTACACGCACGGTCGGTTTAACAAGTATGTGGCCGAGATGAAGAGGACGAGGTAGACGGGGGAGGCGTGCGTTCGTAGTCTATGCATACTCTTGTTAGAATGCCATGCCATACGATGCGCCGGACATGGGCGAGGGCTCACAAGAAGAAGAGAACTGGAATCCAGCTCCGCAGGCAGAACATGGTCGTGTGTCGTTCCCTAATCGTGCGCCCGGTCGTGTGAGCGCGCACTTTTCGGCGATAACAACAAGTTGAGGCTGATTCTGGGGGGACAGCTTCAAAGTGCTGACGAATGCGACAATTCTTTAGAAAAAAAAAGTAGGTTGGTGAATAGGAAGCAGCGAACGGATGGAGAATGAACAAATGCGTTTGTATGGTTTTGGGATAAGGAAAAGGTTGAGGGTTGCTGACTGCCGGCAGCGAAGGTAGTCCGGAGTTACTGGCGGCCGCCGATATTAGCGTCTTTTGATTGGCCGCTCCCTTCACCTGCGCACAAGGCTGAGCGTCAAGCACCCCGAGGCTGCAGCCGGTGGCGCATCCATGCATGCATACTGCTTCTCACGTGTCTCAGCCTTATCGGGCGCTTCACTCAATGTAGCACGTATTCATTTCTTACAAGGTATTTTCCTACATGCGCACCGCCAATCGCGTTACGACGCCTAGCTTACACAGCTAGTCGACTGTCATATCCCAACCAACCCTTCCTCCCTAGAATGCCTCCAGATGCCAAAACGCCCACTTAACACAGATATGCCGATATACGAAGCAATGGGGCCGAACTCGGCCACCAGCAGCAGAAAGAGAGCAGCGTCCTTGCGCGCGGGGGTCTACACGGGCAGGTTGAACTTCTTGCCTTGGATGACCCTAAACTACGTTAGCATGCCGACCAAAGCCTCAGTGTATCCTCCAAGACTTACTTTGTGTAGTAAATGTAGAAGAAGTCAGAGTACAAAATAGTCTGGATGACACCCGCAATCACTGCAATGGGATCGTAGAACTTGGGCACCTCGCGAATGTAACGGTAGATCCAGTTGGGGATGTACAGAGCCCTGTAAGCACCCAGCGCAAAGAGGTAGTGCGTCGTAATTGTCTCCGCCTCACCCGTCCTCTGCAGCATGAACAGCTGCGGCAAGATGGCAACCGATTCTAGCCAGATGGAGAAAGCCCAGAGTATCTCCGTGAATGTGTATTTGTAGGGAAACAGTATCGCCAGCACTGCGCTCGCGCCCAGCAGGTATTGCACCTTGAACGTGTCTAGATTTGGGTCGTGTGTCGGCTTGTAGTCGTTGAGCATGAGGTAGACGGTGTAGGCCGAAGTGCTGATGAAGATGATTTTGAAGATGGTGTTGTAGAGCGACTTGGGTTCGTAGAAGGTCCAGAGGAGGTCGACGTAACGCGTGAGGTAGACGATCAGGTAGAGGAATTGCGACTTGAACGAGATACCAGATGCGCTCTGCAGCGTGTCAATCGATACGGCGCATTACTTGTGCACGAGGAATCAACATACACTCGACACCTTCATCTTGTGCAGCAGAATCAGGATGGATAGCAGGTGGGATAAATCCCCTAGACCGTGTTAGCATTTCCATCCATACGCACGAGCATTGTTGTCGCCAAGCTTACCCAGCAGTCGGAAGAGGTTCATCATCGCGGGCAATGGGTCGCGACTCGAGGCGTGGTGGAGGGTTGTGTGTTGGTGTGCCTGGCATAAAAAGACACGTTCCGACTGCTGCATCACGTAGGGATGGAGCTGCGCATCCTTGCATGCCAAGACCCGCCCCTGTCGCTTCACGTCATCCCGATCGCCGCTACCCCCCGTAGCACATCCGCAGTCGTTCGCGTTGCCCATCCACTCGACGTTCCGTATACACTTGAGAACACTCTACTATGGCCCATCTGCTTGGTTGGAAAGACATTCTTAGGCCAATCCGCGATGGATACCGCCATCTCTTTCCTACCCCCGACACTGGGCCAACGCCTGAAGAGCGACGCAGACAGCGCCAAGTAGATCGCCTGAAGGGCTTCGCCTACTTCGATACATTCGAGCAGTTGGAGTCGTGGAAGGAAGACGATTCTGATCCGCTGCAACGAGCCAACACGCCGCTGCTACGCGGGACCGACGGCATTGAGAGGGGCGGCGTCGTCAAAGTCCCCGTTCTATTAATCCATGACTACTCTGGCAATTACCATGACTACGAAAGCATCAACGCTGTTGACGTGGACAGAGAGTTTTATTCGTGTGAATACCTCCAGTTTGTTGATACCTTCATTTACTTCTCGCATAAGTTGGCTTGCGTTCCGCCGCCTACATGGGTCAATTTGCTTCATAGAAATGGCGTCGAGGTGTTAGGAACGCTGTTGATTGAGCCGCAGACTGAGGGTTCGGAACGTTTGTTACAGCATACGTTTGACCAAGCCGGAGAGATGCACTTCCCCATGGCGAAGAAACTAGCTAGCATCGCGACGCACTTTGGCTTCGATGGCTGGCTAGTCAACATCGAGAAGCCGTTTCCAAGCGAATCGTGGAGTGCAAAGCTTCTCGAAGCTTTCCTGCTCCAGTTGAAAGCCAACCTAGGAGTCGGTCTTGACCCCAAGTCAGCTGGCAAGCGGCTCATATGGTAACATCCTCTCATTCACTACCACCCTGACTAAAGCGTGACTTGACTTAGGTACGACGCCCTCACCACCTCCAACAAAATCTCTTACCAGAACCAAGTCAACAACTCCAACATGGACTTTGCCTGTGCATGCAGCAACATACTCACAAACTATTGCTGGAAAGATATTGACGTCTCCGAATCATTAAAGTGGAGCTTGTACAGCAAACTCCTACCCAAGGGAAACATCTACTTCGGTGTGGATGTCTGGGCACAAAACAAGTCTGATTTCAGGCATCCACGCGTTACATGGCCAGAGGTTGGAGGTGGAGGTACCAATACCGGGATGGCTGTTAGGAAAATAGCCGACTATTGCTTGTCAGTAGGTATTTTTGCGCCTGCGTGGTCGTTTGAGCATTTTCCAGATCATGGACGCCATCTTGAACGTGCTGTCTGGGAAGGTGAATCGCTGCCAGACAACATCCAGTGTAGTTGCGGAGATTGCGAGTTTCGGCATCCGCTGAACAGAGAGTGGCCCATTTTGCGTACGGCGAAGGAGCGCGTGGCGGGCTCAGAGCACCTATTCTACACGGATTTTAGTCGTGCTTTCGGAACATATCGAGAAAAGGCAAACGACAGGTTTGATGGCCACGACATACACGCACAACTAGGCCAGCAATCCGTACTGCCCCGTCCAGCCATTCTCGCACCTGGTTCGGGAGCCGTCACACTCTCACACCGCATCGAAAATGAACAAAATAGCCACATCCTAGTAATCACCGCCACACAGAACCGCCCAACCGATCCGGAAACGATAGAAGAACACCTTCCCCTCTATAAACTTGACATGCCCGCAGACGGCTCCCTCCATCTTTCTGCCGTACCAAGCCCCGCATCCCCATCCTACATAACCCCACAAACAACAGATGCGGTCATAAGCATCTATTTCAAAACCACGCAAGGGACTCACTACCTCCCCTCACCTTTGTCCAGCGATCCACAACGATTAATCGACCAAGTACCCAACGCCCGTATCCGCGAACTAGGCGTCCACCTAAAAGGGCCTTGGGGCGCCCCAGTCGGCGAAACTGTACGAGTACTGGGCATTAGAGATATATGCATAACGCCCCGCTTCACGCTGCACCATATACCCGTCTTTGAAATTGTGGACCTCAAGCTGGTACAGTGCGGGCAAGAGCAAGGGGAGGAAGACCATATAGTTCGATTAATCTGGAAGACTGAAGGAGCGAGTGGGAGCGAGTGGGTCGATAAAGGTAAGTTTATGACTTATTGACGCATATTTGTTGTGAGACATGGACTTACATTGTATCTAAATCGATACAGGAATGGTGCTTAGTCATGTGACCGGGCCCATGGCGTGGTTTGTTGTTCGAGTGGGCGGGGTGGTGATGGGGAGGGTGTATGCGTTGGAGTGTATTTTGGACAAGAAGGTTGTGGAAGCACACGCTGGGCGGGAAGTGGAGGTTGAAGTCACAGGATTTGGTTTCGATGGGTACAAGCTTGCGGAGAAGAAGAGTATGCTGCAGTTGTGATCGTTGTAGAACAACACGATCAACGCGCGTCGCGTCGGTTTGGTGGTTGGGGCGAGAATGGGACTAGCGTGTCGACGACGTCATCGATACTTGTACCTGTCCTTACAACCTTTCGGTCCGCTTTACATTGCAGCATTATTGCGCGCGTATAATGAGAGGTCTTGTTTATCGATTGGCGCAATTGGCAAACGTCACATCACAAAGTTTGTATTCGTCACGACCATCGCCACGGATTGGGACATTTTTGCTTGCTCGGCAGCTTCACGCAACAATTACCATGTCAGGTCCGGCGAAACGCAAAGCCGAGAAGGACATATCGCCGCTGAAAGCGAAGAAGACAAGTATAGAGACAAAAACAAGGACGGTAGTTCCTGCGTATCATCTCACCCCATCAAGACAGGATGAGTCTGGAGATATTGTATGGCCCGCGAGAAAAGAGCAGATTGAACGCGCTCGAGAAATCATCAGAAACTGGTAAATTCATCTACATCCTACCACTAGACACCTGTGCTAAACCATCAAAGCGCCTCAGCCCAGAAGCCAACCGTCATCCTCCCTGACAAGGATGCAGACGGACTCTCATCTGGCGCCATACTTCACCATACCCTCACAGCTCTAGGTCTACGACCTGATCTCATATCCGTATATTTCCCACCAAAAGGCTCGAACGTACATGATGAAAGTACAAAGGAAGCTTTGACAAAACTATCTCCATCATACATCTTCATACTAGACCAAGGCAGCAGGAAAACGCCGCCAGTCGTCGACTTGCCGCATACATGCCTCGTCGTAGACCACCACTTTGCCGACGAAGGAGGATTTCCAAAAGATAGTGATTACGTGACAGCTCACGACTGTCCGCCTGTTGCGACTAGTGCGCTGTTGACGTACACAATCTGCTTACCACTCCATCCGGATCTCAACGACAAAGTGTCTTGGTTGTGTGCACTAGGGACCCACGGCGACCTGGGTAGCAGCATAAAATGGGAACCCCCTTTCCCCGACCTAACCGCGACTTTCAAATCCCATTCAAAGAAATCCATCAACGACGCCGTAGCCCTAGTCAACGCACCACGGCGGTCGGCAGCCTACAACGTGCAGGATGCCTGGGATGCCGTCATATCTGCCACCAATCCCTTGGACATTGCAAAGAATGAAAAGCTTCACACCGCTTCCCTGGAAGTACGCCGTGAGACGGAGCGATGCACACATACGCCCCCCAAATTCTCAGCCGACGCTACAATCGCCGTTCTCACGATATCTTCTGCCGCGCAGATTCATCCTGTCATTGCTACAAGATGGTCTGGGACGCTCAAGTCGAATAAGTTGGAGGTTGTCATGTGCGCGAATGAAGGCTATCTTGCTGATAAAGTCAACTTTTCGTGTCGTGTTGCCAAGTGTGCGCGGGCGAGGGGAGGAGAGGACAAAGTCGACATCATCAGCAAGCTAGAGAGCATAGTTGCTGACAATTCTGAGCTGAGAAGTAGGTTGGGTGAAAGCTTCGCAAGAGGGCATAAAGAGGCTAGTGGGGGTATCGTGGGGAAGGGAGAGTGGGAAGAGTTTAAGAAGTTGATGGGTATTGGAGAAGCGGCGAAGAAGAAGGCGGATGCTAAGAAAGAGAAGGAGAAGCCTGCACAGAAGAATACCTTGGCGAACTATTTCGCGAAGAAAGAGAAGGTAAAGGTAGAGGGTGCGTGAACATTGGGTCACGTTGTGGTGCCAGACGCTTCCCTCATCTCTCCAGCAGAACCAGCATGTCGATGACTCTCTTGGCTCTCGTTCTTGAGCCAAACGAACTTCGTCACGGAAACTACGGCTGGGCATATTGGTAGTTTGGAATAGTTGGTTACGAGAAAGCCTGCCAAGCTGCGTCAGAAGTGGCCGTTCCTAGCGGAAGAGGCGTTACGGAAACCCGGTAGACTTTGCGCCGCATGTTTACCGCCAAGACGACGAATTAAATGGTATTCAATCTAACATGGTCGAGACTGGGTGTTGCGGAAATGAAATAGCCAAGTCAATGACGACCAGGCGCATATCCGCCTCTTTCCACCCGTTTCCCGTTGTAGCATCCGAGGCGAACAGAAGAAAAGATTACAATCGGGGCTTTGGGAGCCTTTGAGCCAACGATGGGTGTTTCTAGTGTCTCGATCACGTTTCGAATTAGAAGGGGTTACATTATTAGGCGGCTGTGCGCCCGAAATGCCGGTTGATCTGCATCGTCAAACAGGAACAACAAAAAATAATCACCACAAGACAACTTCCAAAATACAGTAGATCACAGTCCAAGGACACTTTTTGTCAAGATCAAGTGCAATTCACTAGTTTTCACAAAAAAAAAAGGAATCCTCACAGTGCCATGGCTAACAACCTCACGATCCAAACACTGGGAAGAAACAAAATGCCGCCCCAGGGGCCGCCTTACCAATGTCCATTTCGTTACAGTCATGATTCTCCCACTTCCATCACTTATATAAATTGCACCCAGGAAACCAAGCTTTCTTGGCAACTGCCGAGTAGCGCGTGCTCGTCAGCACTCAATCTGCACGCAACTCGCCCATTCGCCAAGGAGTTTACATTGCATGGCTCCAGGTTGTTCCTCATTGGGCACGGCACTGATATCTGGGGGCCGGCTGTCACATGGCTTAGTGCTTGTAGAGCGTCGGGGATGTATGCAGTGGTGCCCTGTCTATATGAAGCGGATAGATTGTTTTCGTGGTCATTAGGATGGGATACTAAGTTGGAGGGCTGGGATGCAAAGAAGGTGTATATATATATGTATAGACTGGGAGTGCTGGAGTTTGACAAAAAGAAGATTCGATACCCCATTCACCTTGTTCGCATCCATCTCATCAGCTCCCTTCAAGATGAAGTACGCAACTGTACTCCTCGCCGCCGCGGCGACCGTCTCTGCCCACTCGACCTGGCAGGAACTCTGGGTCGGCACCGAAGACAAAGCTGGAACCTGTGTGCGAACTGTCAAGGACAACAGCCCCGTCACTAGTCTGACATCGCCTGATATGTTCTGCGGTCGTGGTCCCGCTGCTTCGTCTGGAGTCTGTGAAGTCGCAGGTACGCTACCCTCTTTCCCACCTTCTTGTTTCCCAGCCTTCCCCCCCCCCCCCTCTTTCTACAACGAAAATGTGCCTTCAAAAAGAGCCATGATACTAACTTGTTATGTGACTCACAGCCGGCGGTTCCCTGACTGTGGAAATGCACGCACAACCCAACTCGCGCTCCTGCTCCCAACCCGCCATCGGCGGCAACCACTACGGCCCCGTCCTAATCTACATGGCCAAAGTAGCCGACGCAAAGACCGCCACGTCCGGATCCTTCTTCAAGGTTGCCGAGGACGGATACACGGGTACAACAGCCTCGTGGGGCACCGAGATCCTCAATGCAAACTGCGGAAAGCGCGCCTTCACCGTGCCCAAGAACATTGCGAGTGGAGACTATCTGGTCAGGGCTGAGGCTATTGCTCTGCATGCTGGTGCCAACAACCCGCAGCCATATGTCAGCTGCTTCCAGGTCAAGGTCACGGGGGGTGGCAGTGCGACGCCCGCGGGTGTTAGTTTTCCGGGCGGGTACAAGACGAGTGATCCCGTCTTTACAAAGGCCATTTACGACTCGAGCTTCAAGTATGTCAGCCCTGGACCGGCTGTCTACTCTGGTTAAGAGTGCGCCTGGCTGGTGAGGGCGAGGATTGGTGGGGTGACGGCTGGGTATCATGGGGGAACTTCATTGTAAATAGTTGTTATCAAGCTTTGAATATTAGTAGGAACAATCCAATCGATATGTTGGCACCCAAGTATACCTCGGAAGATACAGCACAGCGTCCCGTACAAACAACACTCGTCACTGTCTAGTGTACGCTAATAGAACCCTTGTGATGATCCATCGTGTTTTCCAACAACAATTCCAACACCCGGGCTCTCCACTCGTCACGCATACCGCAGATGTCTTTTCCTCGGGAGGGAAGATGCGTAGAGAAGAGATTTTGTTGTGTAAGCAGATTGGACAAGGAAAGACCTCGATAGCCCCACGTACAAAAAACAAATATGAATAACACCATGGTACGTGGTAGTACCTATGATTGTTATCGAACGTGAAGCAACATATCTCGTGACGCGCGAAGAAAGCACCTCAGGCCCCCCAACCTATTCATCTCTAAAGATCCACTTCCCACCCCTTCTATGCGCTTCCAACCAGCGCTCTTGCACAATTGCTTTATCCTGCTCCATGGCACGCTCCCTATCCTCCTGCTGTTCCTGCGTGGTCGGGAAGTCGACTCTCCAGAAGCCCGGCGGTGTTCTTCGTCGCTCATACGCCTCACGATGCTTGCCCGACTCCTTGGCCAATTTTTTGGTCCGGGCTTGCAGGACAAGCTCTTGTCGTTCTTCAGACGACATCTGCGTAAGCTGCATGGTGCTGTATGCATCGCCGAGGTAATCCTCGAGCAGTTCCTCCTCTTGCGACGAGCTAAGCGGTGCTTGGACTTGGGCAAAAGTTCGGAAGGTGGAGCCACAGCATTGCGGGTTGGTGCAGCCAGGGAGGCACATGCGATCGCCTCGCTTGCGTACAGTCTCTGAGAATGCGTAGCTGTAGCCTTGGTTGTATTCTGGGTTTGGCTTGAAGTCCTTGACGCTAAGCGCACTCACTGGTTTATCGCGGAGACATTGCTCTTTCTCTTTTGGTGGCGGTACGCGGTTCCTTCGTGCACTGGTACGCGTCTCAGGAGCTCTCATAGTCCATAAAGGACCTTCTGGCGTCAGATCTTCGCGAGGCGTCGTGCGCGTTTTCGACTTTGAGTTACGTGATCTTCTACTGCTGGAGGGTGTATAGGTGGGCCGTGACGAGCTTGCGGGTGGGGTTGCCACTTGCTCAGTCTTGATTTTCACCGATCCTGACTTGGGTGTCTTCGGTGAAGTCTTGTCTGGTGTCTGGAGGTTCTTCAATGCTTGTAGTCTCTGATTCATCTGCGCTCGAGCTGTGCTAGGTGGCAATCTCGGCGAATCATGGTTCATCGGAGGCGGTGATTCGTCCGACTCTGCCAAAAAGTTATGTTTGGCTTGATGATACGCTTGGGCTTGTCTTGAGCGCTTGTTTGGAGGTTCCTCCGAAGCACTGCTCACTACGTTAGGATCAAGAGACCTCAACGCGGCATCCTCTACTTGAGTTGGTTCAACCGGCTCACTGATAGCCCTTGGTTGGATGCCTCTAACAACTTGAGGATCATCCGTCTCACAGTAGAGACCAAGCAGATCAGTATTATCCAGGTTCTCATTCTTGATGGCCTGCGTTAGCGGTGCGCTGTCGGGCCTATGCTGACGAGGTGTTTTTGCAGCATCATCGTCATATAAGAGTCGCGTTCGAGGTTGGCGCGGCGTTTTGAGTCCATGGGGCGCAGGATCGTCAAGATCCATCGTCTCAGTCCGAGCCACCATCGAAATGGAAACTGGTGGACTACTCTGCGGCTCTTCCTTCACTCGATGAGGCTTTACCGGCGTGCCATCTGAGGAGTGATCTGCGTATATCTCGAACCTTGATTTTGATGGCTGCTCTCGTTTTCGTTTTAGCGATCGCTCAGAAACGAACTGGGGAACGTCGTCATCATCTGCGTCCACGGCCGGTTCGAATATGCTTCTTGACTGTTCGGGTTCATCTACGGTTGTCTGACTAGAGCTTGGGATCGCTGAACGGTGGCCTTCGTGGTCAGATATTATGCGCTGAATGTGTGATGAGACACCGAGGCCGGTGCCATCGTCATGTTGATGCTGATGTTGCTGGGCATCTTCCAGCCGAATGCTAGCCTTTGGAGTGATGGTCGTGGTCGGACTCTGGGCATCTTCTCCACCAGCCGTCGTCGAGGAGGCCAACCGATTTGTCGTTCCCACGACTGAACGCGGAAACAAAGTCGAAGCAGCAGGAGAAGAGCGATCCGGGTTGACGAATGATCCAGGCGTGCGGATAGTGGCTGCAGAGCCTGGACTGGAGGGCATGTGAGGTCGGTCCTCAGGAAGAAGGTGAACAGCAGCCACGTTAGACTTGCCATCCTCTCTAGCCTCACTCTTTGCCTTTTGCTTTCCAAATTGTCTATCCGCGTACTCTTGCCATGCGCGCACGTTTTCTTTCATATCCTTGTTCTTCTGCATGACAGTAGCGTTCTTCCTCTCTAGGTACTTGATTTTATGAGACATATCACGGTACTTTTTGGTCAATTCGCTAAATCGCTCGGCAAGGTCATGATGCTCTTCTTCGGAGGCGTTCGTTCTTACTTCCTTGGAAGTCTCATGGTCTGGCGACAGAGTAGCTGTGTCTTCAAGCGCCTTGAGTTGTTGCTTCAACTGTTCATTCTCGGCGACGAGGTGGCGATACTCTTCCTCGGACGCACCTGAGGCGCCAATCCTAGAAGCATCCTGGTAGGTCTGACCGGCAGATTCGAGCTGTTCCTTGAGTTGCGCATTCTCCTTGACAAGATGGGCAGTTTTCAAAATCTCATCGTTTAGATGTTCGAATAGTATCTGCTGGTTCTCTTCCTCTACACATGGTTAATACGCGTCGACAGAGTTGGATTAAAACGCGTACTCTGCTCTAACTCCTTCTTATGATTGTCTTCCCCTGATATGCAGTTAGCGATTGCCAAGGCATCGACTGGACATACGAACTCTTCTTCCACTCTTTCTCCAGATCAGGTTGAATGACCTCATCGTACACGCGTGTCCAGAGCCCTTTATTCTGCTCTACCCAGGCTGAAAAGTCTGCCATGTCTGATCAGGCCGACGATGCATCAAATGAGAGATGCGGCAAGGAGCGATTCGATGTTGGGATGGGTCGTGGCAGTGATTGTAGTGTTAGGCGGCAATGGCGAAAGTCACGCGCTAGTGGAACGCGAAGTCACGGGCTGACGCTCGGACATTGAGCGATAACGATAAGACATGATGTCCCGAGGCGCATTCGCCGCCGAGACGGCAGCCCTTCGCTAGGTACTATGAAGCGCGCGCGCGATGGGGAAGATGATGGCGAACATACAGCCAAAGTACAGCGGCTCCTGAATCCCGATCGACTATCAAAGCTCAGCGAAGAACTTCTCGTGCGCGTATTGTCATTCGTGCCAGTACCCTCGCTATTAGTATGCCAAAGGTTGGTACAGCCCTTTCCCCCGAGTCGCGACATGTGCTGACTGTAATAGGGTATCGAAGAAGTTCAGCCGCCTTTCTGTCGACTCGGAACTATGGAAAGCCGCCTACTACCGCACATTCGTCCTGCCGAGAGCGTCGCGCATCCCGGGCATCAAGGGCCCTGCGAACCCTAATCGGCTACACTACTCCTCCCGCCTGTCCAAATGGTTAGACGACGGCTATCTGGTCAAGGATGGTACACAAACCAACTGGAAGCAACAATATCGGCTACGGCATAATTGGACTCAGGGACAATGCGCCGTCAGCGAGATCGTGGTCGCCGAAAGGCCTCCAGATCCGCCGCTGCTAGTCATGATGTCCAACAGCATCATCTACGCTGCCGATTCCATGTCAGGCCTCCGAGCGTGGGATTCGAAGAATGACAGGGAATTGCTGGCGTCTTCCGAACTGTCTGGTGATACAGATACAGCTCGATTGCCAACCTCCATGGCTACAGACGCTAACAACACGGGCGACGATAAAGAACGAGTCGTTGTAGGCTTCGAGGATGGCTCCTTCTCCATATACGCTCTCAGAATAGACCAAAGGACGAGCCGAAAGACGTTTACGAATGTCTTTACCCATCCGCCATCGACCAACGGAATGCTATCGGCTCTCGCATACTCATCGCCTTACCTCGTTACCATGACTGAAGACCACCTACTCTCACTATACGCCTTCGAGAGCATACCAGGCACCACTGGCCTTTTAGACGCACCCAAACTCCTATACTCCCTACGCTCCAACACAGCATGGCCACCCGTATCGCTCTCGCTACGAACAACAGCAACGAGCATGACCGCCGCCATCGCATACTCCTTGCCCACTTATCTATCTGGCTGGACGGTTGGCGTGCAAGAACTGATACTGTCACACAAGGGCGATTTGATCGAGTCACGATTAGCTACTGCGGCAGACGAGCACTCCTTCACACTTTCTGCATATCGCTCGACCTCGTCTGACAGGCTGCCGCCATCGCCTTCATCCAACAGCGCAAGGGAAGCGTCTGTACCGAGCGGGCCGAGTCGATCGAAACCCACCTCCATGTCGTATTCCCACCCGTATCTGCTCGTCGCACATCCCGACAACACATTATCGCTCTACCTCGTCCGGTCCACATCGCAGGCACTTTCGATAAGCTCCGGCAACCGTCTCTGGGGCCATACATCCTCAATATCTGGTGCTCATGTTGGCATGCGCGGAAAGGCCGTGTCCGTGAGTAGAAGAGGAGACGAGCTCCGGGTATGGGATTTGGAGGGTGGCATGACTTCTTCGGCAAACCGTAGGCGCTCAAGAAACGGACATTTGAGTGTTCGTGTGCAGCCATCCAAAGCCAGTGAGGAGCATCATACACAGGACGATGAATCAGGGCAGCAAGTAGGCTTGCGATTCGCCCTAGACCAGGGGTTCGATGACTCTTCTGTTAGTCGCGGTTGGGTTGGTTTTGACGAGCAGAATGTGATTGTGCTGCGAGAGAAGAGCGAAGGTAGTCAAGCTTTGGTGGTATACGACTTTACGTGACAAGCCGTATAGAATGCGAGGCGTTGTAATATACCCTCATAGTGTCCTGACTCCGGTGCTGATGTACATCCCCTTATTGCACACCGACCCTTCGACCTCATCTCGGTCTTTCAGAAGACGATGTACATATATAGTCGGACCTATGTGATTGGCGTGGACTTGGCGAGGCTGCTGTGACCACGGTACACATCCTGCCGAGCCGAAGTTGGTACGGGTCCTCACTCCGACTCCGACTCACCAAGACAATCAATACTCCTGTGATAAGGAATCTCGCCCAGGCAATAGTATAGTGAGAATGGAGATGTTGCCTCCAGTGCTACCGGGGCTTGAGGCGTATAGCCTGGGACAATCTTCCAACAAATCCGCCTTCTATACGACTGTTCGCAGGTCAGAATGTTTTGTGCAAGATAGGGTAGGGGCTCAACATACGGCATATTTAAGTACAGCATGTATAACGGTCGCTGTGAAACTTAGCGTGGTCTTGTTGTGTTAAGCGTGCGTTCTTACCTCGGTGCCATAGAGCATGTTCGATACCAACTCCTTAACGATAGACCGGAGATTATCATACAGGTTCTCGATTGTTTGTTCGAGGCGGATAAGTTCAATGAGGTCGGTTCTCGATGGATTTGGTGGAGCGCGAGCTCCATGCTTCCTTCTCCAGCCAAACATAAAGTCGTCATATGACATACGTTCGCAGTGCCATACCACTTTCTGCCACATCGCTCGGATCGCTTCTAAAGCCAATACCATCTCCTTCGCATCAGGCCGTTCAGAACAAGACATGTCCATATTGTCTCCCAGAGTCATCAAAACATGCACAAGATGGAGGCGTAGACCGTACTCATGTTCTTGCATCAGGATAACAGTAGCATCGCTGAAAAAGGTCTCCTTCGCTTTTTTGTAGTCTAAACTTCCGAGACTCCTTTTGAATGGGGGTTGAGGCATGGAATTTGCACTGCGAACGAATGCTCTGGCGGTCTCAGGAAAGATCTGATTCGCTGGCTGTCCGTAGTCGATCTCAGCCCGTTCAGCGTCCGGTATCAGGCCTTGTAGTCCAAATACTCTATCTTGAGGGTTTTGACACTGGCTCGCACTGAACGTCAGAAGCAATTCTGCATAGCTGTAGTGCCTGGCTGACAAGGCATGATCTGTAAGCCACTTGACTTGTGACGGCACAACGTCATCCAAGTAGACATTTCCATTCAAGTAGACCTTTGTTAGCGTTGAAGAGCAAAAGCGTTTCAGTTCGTCCCATGGAAGCAGTGTCTCGCCACATATGACGCGAATGTATCTTGCTAGCATGATCTCTTGAACGATCCATAACCTCAACCAATATGGATTGCCGAAGAAGTGCCTTAGCGCGGACCTTAGCGCGGATGTCCAAATCGAATCTTCGGCTTGCGTCGAAGTCCCGTCCCTACTCATTTTGCTGGACGTCTTCGATCTTTTGGTCAAGGATTCAGAATCATGATAGCGTCTGTAGCTAGATTTCAACGCTCTCATAACTGCTTCCGTACTACCATCAGACTTGCCTAGCCAGACGTAGACGTAGGTCGCTCTTCGATAGATGTCGGACATCATCTTGACCTGATGGTTGCGCTCTCCAGTCAACGCCTGGTTGATACATACCTGGTCTATCCACAACCACTGAACCTCATCTTCGTAGCCATTACCACCTCGAAACTTGTATAGACGTTCCCTAAAGGCGTAGATAAAGTCGTAAAGATTCTGCCGTACGAGAAAGCGGTGACCGTTGACTTGGATCTCCTGAACAGGCGATGGAGGACCCCAAACATAAGAGAGAGCGCGGTATTCGGGAGTAGGGTTGGACTGGAGGTTCACATGTATGAGGTTGCACCTGATTGGTCCTGTTATTTCGGGAATGATGGATATCAGCCTGATTTCCTGAACAGCCTGATTGATCGGCTCATGAACGAAAGCGGCGCTGGAACCTGCCATGTTCGTCGTGTATTTCGCAAAATGATTATGGGTGTGAGCTTCGAAACAGCATCGCTAAGAAAGTGGTTGTGTGGAGAGAAAGGAGATGTCATGATGAGACAGGTAAGGCAGAAGCCAAGAGAGTGGGGTTTGTGGCGCAGTCGTGGCAGTGCGTAGTGAAGACCAAAGAAGCAATTAATTTTCTCTCTATCTAAAAGTAATAGTCGTGCGCCACGCCTTCACTGTTACCACATTTGCCCACTACGGTATTGTTCGTGAGTTACCAGAACCAGAGGAGCAAAACTATCGCCCAGAGCTCAGAGACAGTGTTGACTAGTTCGATTCCCAGTCCTCTAACTGGAGATTTTGGGTTTTTGGCCCGCTGGGTGGGATAAGCAACACCTGCAGCATCACGGTGAAGCAAAAGCTCCCGGTCAGGCATTGTTGGAGGACAAATGGCGTAGTAAAACGGCTGGAAGAAAGCCACAGTATACGTAGGCCAGAGAGTAGTCACCCATAGTACCCGTGGAAGAAGGTAAAGGAACGCGTCCCTTGAAGCTAGACCGTGAAGATTCGAGGCCGTTTTGAGGTTGCTCATGATCCCCGCAACTAACGCCAAAGCGATGCACAAGTGGAAACTTCCACCGTCTTTGATCATAATTGACCTTAAACGCTCCCTCAGAGAAGCCCTGCGCAAACGGCTTCTTTCATGAAGTTCGTCGGGCAAGCTTCCCGTTGAACGGAACTTGGCGAAGAAAGCGTTGGGATACCCTCCGAGCCATTTGGGTAGCAAGAACGTCTTGCAATGGTTGACCGCATAGTCTATACAGATGTCAGTCTTGTTATCAAGTACGCTCCAGGACCAGCTTACATGGATTTAGGAAATGTGCGCAAAGTAGCTCACGGCAGCTAGCTCCATAACCGCAAACATAGGCCATCAAGCATTGGCGTACAAAGAGCAAAGCGTGAACTGCAGATGCAACTCGAACAAGGGCGATTAATTGCTCTGTTCCTGTATACATGACGACAGGCCAACCAGCCAGAAGCATCACCAGAGTTTTTATGACATCCAGCGTTTTCAGTATGGCTGTCGCGTTGTGAACAAGATACCAAAAAGTGTACGCTCGCTGCCAGCCGGTAAGACCGCCCGAAAGATCTCCATAGAGACCCAGCTTCATGATTAGACCTGCCTGAAAGCCGCCGGTGCTCTATCAAATCGCTCAAAGTCAGCATTCAATGACAAGCTTGAGAGTTGCACAGCAGTCTACATACCCATCGCGTACGTTGCCGAATATGTGCACTATATGTTTCTGGTACAAGACCCCACTGTAGCTCTTCTTTCACGTATGCTGACCGCCAATCTACGGATGGATTAGTTAGGACTTGCTAGATTCAGCACAAGTAGCTTTGCCTACCTCTGCCAATGAGGAGATTGCCACAAAGAATATCCTCAGTTAGTGATTGCGAAGGGAAGCCGCCTATCTCGGCCAGGGCTGTCCGTCGCATGACCCAACCAGATCCAGTGCACCACGCGATGCCTGCTCCATCCTTGATCGTCTCTTCGAACTTGTGGAAGACGAAGAGCGACTGCGACAGGGGATCATCCATAGGAACGTTATAAAAGCAAGATGGTGGACAGGTAAATGCCATCTTTGGATCCCCGAGCAGATGTGGTAATTGTGCTCTCAGCCAGTGTCTCGCAGGGATCATGTCGGCATCTAATCCCGCAATGAATGGTGCCTGGCCTCCTGGAAGTCTTGCCGTGTACTCGAGTACGTGGTTGAGATTACCTGCTTTGTGACTGTTTGCAGGAGTCCTCTGACGTGCCGTGTAGAAGAGGTGACTGTTGGGGTACTGCTCTTGTAGGCGTTGCACACCCCTTGCAACACTCTTTTGAGCCCCGTCGTCTGAGACAATGATACGGATCCTGTCACTCGGCCAATCTGTGTTCAAAGCGGCTCTCACCGTATCGAGTATCACGGACAGGTCTTCGTTGCAGCATACTATCGCGATATCGACTGACGGGACATCGTTGCCCACCAGACGTAATCGAGGTCTCCAGGTGCCCTTTGCAACTGCTGAAGCGTCCAGTATCTTCTTCACATATTCGGGCACTACGAAGGTTGGCTTTGCACATTTGGGGGAGATGGAGGGTCTAAGTACCATTGGTGATCATATCCAGGATTACATAGCCACGTTGGGCTATCAAGACTTTACTTGGAGGAGCACCGTCTGAAGCTGACAGATAGTGGTATTGCATCCACCAATAGTAGAAGCTCACAACAATTGGCAATAGCGTCGCCAATGGCATGAACCGGAGTACTTTCTTTTCCTTCTCAGTCAAGGTGAAGAGATCCTCATACTTTGCATCTGTAGCCAAAATTTGGTAACATGTAGCATGAGCCTCGTCGCAGTTCAAGAAACTCGCTTGCGAAGGTTTAGTTGGCCTCAAAACAGGGATGCGCATGTTCTTAAAGAATACGGTAGTTGGTGTTGAAGTTGAAGACGAAAAGAGTGGTTTGGAAGCCTGATTCACCGATGGAAGTGAGAATGTAAGGGTAAGGAAGTTTGGGATATTCGAAATTATAGGTCTGTTTCAGGTTGGATGGCATACCCCTTACGAGGCTGCAGATAAGGCGGTAAGCCACAATCAGTGATTCAAACCAGGCGGAATGAATCTATGAAACGCTTCCGCTGTTGTTGGGCGCGCAAGAGCCCCGAGCGGAACGACTTCGGGACTTCTATGTAGTGAACGTGGAAACAGTTGATCTGATCCACGACCCGATTACTATTCCCGTGACCATCCGCCTAACGGAACTTCCATATCCAATAAATGTAAACCTTACAGACCCACATAATCGTCAGCCGCTGATCGTGATAATCATACATCCGTAATCTCGCCAAGACCTGATTGGTACTTTCTGGTAGGATGTATCTCCTTCAGCAATCTGAGGTTTTATTGACTTAATGGACGATTTAGTACTAGAAGCTGGGCACAACGCTGTTTAATGACAATCTTTTGCTCATAGTTTTGGTGTATTTCTTGAACACTTTGTACTTCCTGTATGCAGTTGCGGTTCTTATTGAGCTACCAATCATTGAAAATGCACCTCAAACTTGGAATCTTCTTTATGCTCCTTTGTGCCTTATGGGCTTGCGCGCTCTTTTCGACATCCTACAAATCCCAGTACTCGTCATCTCGCTATAAAGTAGGGCATAGTCGTGATGTGAATCAAACACTTGGATTTGAAAAGATCTTTGTCATCAATCTGCCATTCCGAACTGATCGAAGAGATGCATTGGAACTGATGGCAGCGGCCACAGACATGAAGCTTGACTTTTCAAGGGCTGTGAAAGGAGAAGAAGTCGAAGAAGTAGCCCTGGTATATGTAAGGTCCTTCTACACTACGGATCACAAGTGTCTTGCTCAAAACATCCAAGGGACGTTCGAAAAACGAAGCAAGTAATGGCACACGCGGAAGCTGGAGAAGCCACCTCAATGTTATCAGGACGTGAGTGAAGGTCTTCAATTGATGTCAGTAGCTGACTGTCCAAAGCGTTGTTGAAGATCGTCTTTCAACCGCACTGATTATGGAAGATGACATAGATTGGGACGTGCGTTTGCAAGAGCAAATGTCACGTTTATGGAGCAACCTTGGTCAGAAACGGCTACAAAGTTGGGAGTATGTATTGCTAGAGTGGTTTCACAAGCGAACATGGCTAACTCCCACGAGTGTTCTATGGCTCGGCCACTACGGTGAAACCTTCGACCCTACCGACCCAGGATTGACCACCTTTCATGATCCCACCCTTCCCGACTCCCTTACAGACTTCTATTCAAGAAGCACGTCTCAATTTCCGCCACAAAGCCGAGGAGTTCATCGAAGCGACTTCCCACTAGGAACATTTGCGTATGCAGTCAGCTACCACGGAGCAAAGAAGATCCTGTAAGTCTTGTAGCCAGCGCAAGATATATATCTTTATCTCACTACTCCAACAGCTACCAAATAGGGTTGAAGTCCACTGTTGCGCAGTACGATAATGCGTTGGCGCTGTCCTGTCAAACCGTCTTGAATTGCATTTCTTTGACACCGGGGCTTTTCCACGACTATAAGGCAGCTGGGTCACCAGAGAAACATTCTTCGAGTAGTCCGCATTTGGAAAAAGAGACACCTCATGAGCTTTTTAGCAAGGAAAGTAGGAGCTTGACACGTAGAGAACGAATTCTAACGAAGAACCTTAGGACATAGAGCTGTCTGTGCGTCAGTATATCGGCGAGGAGCTTGGGAAGCAAAACGATCGCCCCAAACAGCCACTATCTGAGTCGGAGATAAGTTCGCGATGGTTTGAAGCAGTACAAGGCGAAAGGTTCAGAACCTAGAGACATCCACACATTTGATACCACGGAAATTTTACTTGACGAATAAATTGTGGTGTCTTAGCACCGGTATGATATCATAAAGCCGGCTTTAACTTACTGATGCAGCTACTGTATTACTGTAGAAACCTTATGTTATATAGTGGACCACGCATTATCAATCGGTATCATTGCCCCATTAATCATCGTCGACTCTTCTGAAGCCAGAAAAGCAATGCCACGCGCCACGTTATCCACTCCAATGTAAGGAACCGGCGTTCCCTCGCTGTCTTTCGATACGTGCATTTGCACAATAGGGCTGTTTGTATAAGTAAGCGCAAAGCAGAACACATTCAATTTAGCTTAAGACTTACAAGAAAGCATTGAAGCCAGCAGAATCAAAGTGCTGCATCTGCACTGATGATGCGATGTTGGTTGCAACGCCGCCAGGCAGCACGCCATTGCATCGAATGCCTTCCTTATGGAATCGCCAGGCAACGTTTTTTGTAGCACCCACCTATCGCGCTGTCAATACTATTGTATGGTGTTGCGGCCGGGGGTTTGTACGTACCAGACCATGTTTGCTTGCAGTGTACGCAATACCAGCACTCGCCCCCGAAGTTCCTGCTTTACTTCCAACGTTGACGATAGAACCACCCTTTTGTTCCTTCATCGCCGGCAATACAGCCTTCATCATGCGAATAGGCACTGTCAGGTTGATAGACATGACCCTCTCCCACTCTTCTTCGTGAATCGTGTCGGCGCTGCTCCAACCATCGCTCACGCCCGCGCAATTGACCAGGACATCGATGCGGTTGTGTTTGCCGACGCACTTCGCTACAGCATGCTCAGCAGCTTGCGACTCGGTAAGATCAGTCTTATAGAAGGTGAATGTTGAGTAGTCTTCAGCGAGCTTCTGCGGCTGTTCGCCGATGTCTATTCCGAACACTGAAGCGCCTCGTTCGAGGAACAAACGTGTAGTTGCTAGGCCGATACCGGAGCTGCAACCGGTGATTATCGCGACTTTGTCTTGGAGGCTAGAAATGGACATGTTTAGATGCGAGTAATATTGATTGACGTATGGATGCGGATTGATCGATGATTCAGACTAATTGGCGATGCCCGCTGGTGGAAAACTTGGAATGACGTCAACGGTTAGCGTAAATTCTGGGACCCACTTTTGACAGTACCATCTAGAATGTATCCACTTGGACGATGCTTCATCTTCACCATCGAGCTCTTCGACCACGAAGACTGGAATGTACGTATTAGATAGGGAAGAGTTCGAGGACAAGAAAACTGGGTATATTATGCTATCCTAAGACAGCGATCGCGCAACATCATCCTTGGCACGAACAAAAAGAGCTACGGAGCCGATCCCGACGCGTCAACGCGTCCATCACCACTGACAATCTAGATTACTTCTTCCATGCGATGGACATCGCTATCCTTCGTCCATTGCCTGATTCTCTTGCCTAACCCAAAGTACAGTGGGAAGACGAACAGTGCAGGCCCCATCGCACAAGCGAAAATGACCATGGCGGGGGTGATCCACCCATTCTTGCTCTCGTGGGCAAGATCAAAAACCCAGTAACTATACGAGAAACCGATGAAGTTTTTGCAGACTGTCGCGACAACCATAATCTCACCGGAGATAGGTTTGTAGCAGTCGATCGCGTATGCGATGGCGATGGTGGGCACGGTTGTGACACTAAGGCCGGCGAACCCATAGCCCCAAACGACGATATGACCCCATGCCCATTGTTGCTGGTATGCGACGCCACCGAGGATTATCGAGAGCATGGTAATGATCATGTAGATGAACAATGCGGGCAGTCGCATCTCCGCTTCGCGTACACCGCCGTTCTTACGCGCTGCGCGAGCAGATACCCAGTCGGAGTATGGACCTGCCGTCGCCAGACCAAACAGTGCACCTACTGCGAATGCGAAGTTTGTGTAGCCGACTTGGTCTGGCTTGAAAAGGTAAGGTGGTGCGGCGAGCACTGGCGACTCTGTGAGGTTGAAGAAGAGGAGGATATCAGCTGGTCCAGCAAGCATCAGCCCTGCCCATAGGATGATTGGGTTGAAGAAGACTTTGATCGGCGTCCAAGTGTCGCGCACAACAAACATCTTCCACCGAGCATCTGGCTTCATGAACGGCATGAACTGCGCACGTGAGGGGCGCCCTTGCACGGCAATGGGTGTCTCTAGCGAATTTCGTTCGGAGTCTTGAATCCCAGCCTGCGTCGTCTGCTTCTCAAGGTTGCTCTGGCCGTCGCTGCTGACGTTGTCGCTACCAGTCTGAATGATGAACGTCGCATTACCGCGATGGTACTTTGTCTCAGGAAAGGTGAGTGCGATGAGGATAATGGAAACACCGGACAATGCTGTTTCTAGCCAGAAGAATGACTGCCACCCATAGTGGGCTGCCATAGATCCCGCCATGATTGGACCAAGGAAGGCTCCCATGAAGTAGCCAGTGCTACATGACATATTAAATACTGTACAATGGCGTGGAGCAGGCATTACTCACAAATAAACTCCGGTCCAGAGGCCTCTCTCGTGCTGGTAGAAGACGTCCGCAATCATCTGCACAGGGATACTTTCGCTCGTCGCACAGACCAGACCGTTTACGGCACGCGCCGCCAGCAGACTGCTATGACTGGTTGCCAATGCCTGCCACACACATGACAACAGAATCAGTACCGAGAATACCAGGCTGACAGCGCGTCTACCAAAAATGTTGGAGAGCGGCACGATGATGAAGTTGGCGAAACCGAGTGTGATGACGGTGATACCAGTCAGCATAGCCAACTGGTTGTTGTTGAGATGAAACTGCGCACCCAAGAGAGGGAACATGGGCGCAATGGACAGAGCACCAGTGACGGAGATCCAAGTGAAGAGCCATTGCGAGGCCATTACCATGACTGAGAAAGCTGTAAGCGGATTCTAAACCCTGTGGTAAGGAACAACGTACGCTTCCATTTCCGGGTCCAGTTCAAAGGGTCGCGGGGATCAGAAGAGGGCGTGGGTATCAATGTCTTCTGTGCTGAGCTGTCCTGGACGATCTCCGTGCCAGGTATGAGCTCAACGTTGCTGTGGTCAGTCGCCATCTTGAAGCTGCTTTACTCGTCGCAAATTGTTTACTTAGATGTTGAGCAGTCCAGCATGAACCTGCAGCGAGGATGCCATCTTATAGTCCTGTAAGCACTCGGCGTATTCGCGGTCTATGGTTCATCAATGCCTGGTAGACCGCGGAGGAGGCACCGCTCGGCATTGATCCCAATGCGGTGAGATATCACTTCATGCGCGATCAGCAGTCAAGATTGATTCTCCCTACGCACCAGATGTGTCAGCTACTGCAAAATCTAGCTAGATCAGCGAATGATAATGTAGTGAAATGAACGATTATGGGCAAGTCGAGGCGACTGGGTCTGTTCGCACTTCCGTAGTGTACTCTTGAATCCTTGCTCAACGGGCATTGGCAAAGCTTCGGCTGGTCAATGGTTGGCCGGCAGATGCTATCAACGCTATCAAACGCATGCATGGAGTCGGGAGGACTTTAGGAAAGGTCCCCTGTATAGTTTCTCAACCCGCCGATCCCACAACCTGCATGATGTGAGGTACAAGGCTGATGCCCTAGAGCCCTATCAATAAGCTCGTGCATAGTGCATAATGACCCTAGCTGCAGCCGGACCATGGGCGACTGTTCTGACGAGTGTTGAGCTTTCCTCTCTGGCTTGCACTCCTCTTTACAGATTCAAGGGCCTTGTTCTTCTCCCTTCTCCACAGAATTTGCTCTCAAACAGCACGATAAGGCGTGGCGCGTCGCAAACCTCCTCTTCCTACCTCTTACTAAATGTATCTTCGAAAATGTGGCAAATGTGAAGCTTTACTGTTTTCGGCATTGAGAGTGGAGACCCATTGTGGTGGTGGCGGGCACCATTCGGGAGGTCGCATCGGAGAATGCGGGGAGGCGCGCTGACGGACTCCCGTAGCCTCACTTGGCGAAGCGACTTGTCATTCTTTATTCAACCTTGAACTTCTCGACTATAACTGTTTTTCGTCAAGTCTGAAATTCGCGCGACACTATCGACTGAGATTGATTCGTTTTCTGGAAAACGGAACTTTCCGTTCAAGTTGTCATGAAGCGTTCCTCTCAGAACGACGATACGTACCAGCCATATACATGCGATGTTTAGCAAGGAGGTATAGGCTTCTTCGTCTATGTCTAGAGGTTTTTGAGGGATGTAAGACAGTGCAGGTGTCCCCAGAATGACTGCGTGATCAGATGGGAAGCCATGATAATTGAAAACACCCCGAACGAACCACGAGGGCAAGTTTTGCCGCGACATCCGGCACATTGCTAATCCAGAACGAAGTAGCAACTTCAAATAGTTACACAAAGCAAGTATTGGCCAAAGTTACTTCGCAATCACTTCGAAGCCCTATCTGATTTTGACAGGGTATCACGGATGGCCAGATGTCGTAAAGCCATTTTCCATGTCTTTTCACTTCCTTCGAAATTGCTCTTGACTTAGAGTTTTGCTGAAACTCCCAAATCGATGACCGGCGTTCCAAGAAAGATACGCTTGTCCATGCATGACAAACTCTTCCAATCCTGAGAGCGTGCGTGTTTTTGCGGAGAGTGTGCATTCATGCGAATCCATCGTACTGCAATCTCTCGTGCAACAGCATCTGGGTTGGCTTGCGCATCGTACATCAACACGGCAGCACTAACGATTACCATGAGGTGTTCGAGAATTTCTCGTCCGTGGTATAGGAGCTCTTCTTTCTGCGCATCATGGACAAGTTTGTTGAGAGCCTGAAGTATATCCTCGACGATTGGAACCTGATCATGAAAGGTAGACGAACATTGGTCGAGCAAGTCTTTGATCCATGGCGCGAACACGTTGTTCAAGATATCACCATCGCCCAACCGCTTGTCAGTAAGCACTCGAACGACGTCCTCAGCCATAACGCTGACGGTACCTTCCCATATCGGATTGACGAGATTATCGCGGTAAATCTTCGCAATGTTCATCAAGCCGCCGTCTTCGTTGTTCTCGCAGTATCCGACACCGCCGAGGCATTCCATACACTGCCGTAGCCCATGAACGGATGCCACACTGACTTGGGCTTTCATCGCAGGCAGCAGCAATCTCAACAAAGCCGCTACCGTAGTCTTGTTATTTGGTATCAACCTCGCTGCTTTCGTGTTTGCAACCATTTTGTCCCAATCTTGTTCCAGAGCGCCTTGCAGGGCAACACCGAGGTACGTGAAGTGCGTATTAGCCCAGTATCCGACCGTCTCTCCAGCCATCCACGCCAGATGTGCAGGGTTGGCCTGGAGTAATTCACCACGAACTTTGCGTACCTTGCTATAGGCACGGCAAATAGCCAAACCACGTCCCCAGTTCGCAACGCTGCCCCCTGCAGTGTGCAATCGCGTGATATTGAGGATAGCGGATATTTCCTTGACGCCTTGGCCTTCAGTACCGATGAGCCATCCACGCGCACCATTCAGTTCGAGCTCGGCAGTTGGCAGTGACTTAGTTCCTAGCTTATCCTTCAGACGCTGGATGCGAACACCATTGAGCTCAGTTTGAGGCTGCACTTCTTCATTCATAGAATCGGAACCCAGCGATTGAGTACCCACCCTTCGACGCATGGGTATGTAGAATGCCGACAAGCCACCTTTGTCTGTACGTGCAAGAAGTACAGCCATCTCAGAGTCTGTTGCGCTGCTGAACCACTTGAAGCCATGTATCCTCCAAGGGCCTAGTTGCATACCGACTGCATCACGGTCTCTTCCCATCTTTCTATCTTCAGCCAGTTCCTGCGATGTCATACGTGCAGCAAATGTTTCTGTGCCGGATACATCACTGCCACCGGATCGCTCCGTCATCCATTGCCCACTTGTCCAAGCCACATCCGGGTCGCGACTGCAAAGTCGATCGTACGCTTCTCTTAGTACTTCGCCTCGTCCTGATTGATCCCCATCAGAATCATTCTTGTGCTTGTCTAACAGTGTCGCAGCGCCATCAGTCATGCTTTGAGGGCACCCGGTCATGGTACCAGTCGAGCTCCATACATGATTTCCGACAAATTGTTGCACACGCCTGTTGAAGGTGATATGGGCTTTGTCGTAAGCCACCGAGACCACCCCCTCTTGGTATCCAACCTCTTTCAGCTTCTGCCACCCAGACGTCGTCCACAAAGGATCAATCTTGTTCTCTGCACCGAATGTAGAGAGTGGCCGTAGTACCGGATGTTTCGTCTCCGCGTCCGTGGCATACTTCAAGATAGATGGCTTCAACGCTAGACGTGCTAGATGGTGTACATGCTTGGTTGCTTCCGTTGCATTTTGTGGTAAGTAGAGATCCAATATTCGCACGACGACCTTATCGTCCGAGGCCTGCAGAGAGTCCGGATATCGAGACTGGAGAGCTTCTGGAAGGGAAGATAGATTGGTGTATTGTGGTGGTAGTACCGGAAGAGCTTGGAAGAAGCCAGCGGTTGAGGAGGAAGCAGAGAATGGCTGTTGCATCATGCTGGCATATGCGACACCAATGACTTTGGAAAACTGAACGTTGAATTGGAAAAACACACGATGTCTGTACGCGTGACTGAGATATATCCCAGATTCTCGGATATCCAGGCTGATGAGGAGATCCTCGGTTCACCCCGCAAAATGCCCAATCCGGCAGCCATAGCCGGATTAGCAGCAACATCGGCCGAGGGCACCATACGACCAAGCTCATTGTAGTTTTTGAGACTTTTTATCATGAAAATGTGCAGGCTGATGGCCGTCGTAGAGCAAGACGATCACTCTTGTTGCCTACTTAGGTGCCGTCTCCTCGGTGAATTTCCAAAATCATCTCCCGGTACACCTCGGCTTGGAACTCATCCTCCGATATTCTATACATGCCGATGGTTACAGCAATCAATACTACGCTGATACCATGATCGGTTGGGACCAAAACAAGCCTGTCGGTAATTTAAGAAGCGAAAAGCTTGTCGTGATTTGCCTTCGGTACTATCGTTGCAACTGCCGACACTCGATGTTAATTAAAGCCTTCATCCAAATGATCAAGTCGGGAGATCGCCACAGGTTTGTTGCTGAATGAACGTCACAAGATGTGCGACTACAGACTTCTCGGCGTTCTCATTGGCATGAGCAAGAAAAGAGGTATTGTCACTGTCACACTCCAATATATTGGATGATAGTAGCCACCAGTGTACACTTGCTGTCATGTCTGCTGCTTGGCTTAAAAAGCGGTCGAACCATCGACTTGGTGTTTCTCGCAACTCTCCAGTAATTCGAAATATTATTGTTGCCATGATTTGGTCCACCATCGCCGCCGGCGCTCTGTTGACGCAAAGCGTCGCTGCACAGAATATGCTCCGTTTTGCATGTTCGCAACTCACCGTCGAGAGAGCTGATCCGCTGGTGAATCCTGGTCAACGACCCTCACCACACACGCATCAGATCATCGGAGGAAATTCCTTCAACCTTACTGTACGACCTGCCTGCCTCGTCAGCCAGACATTCACTAACGTGTTGCAGATGGAGCCCGGCGTCTTTGATCCTCCAACTCGTTCAACCTGTACATCCTGCACGTATAGCGAGGACTTCAGCAACTACTGGACTGCCTCGCTGTACTTCAAATCCCCCGAGAACGGTACTTTCCAGCGTGTGCCACAATTCGCCAACGTAGGGCTCCAACAGGATGGCGGTATGACGGTATACTACATGCCGTACTCTGCCAAGAACAATAAGATGACAGCCTTCAAGCCAGGGTTTCGCATGATTGCGGGCGATCCCATGGCCAAGAAGCCCAACAAGGCAAGCATCTGCCACAGATGCTTGCAAAATGGTGAAGGCTTTGCGCCGTGTGATGCAAAGGACACTGCGGAGCTGCCCAACAAGTACTGTCCTGGTGGAATTAGAGCGACTATCATCTTCCCTTCTTGCTGGGACGGCAAGAACCTCGATTCCCCAGATCACAAGAGCCACGTCGCGTACTCGAACAGCGGTGGTCTGGGTACTCCAAACTGCCCTAGTACGCATCCCGTGGCCATCCCACAAGTAATGTACGAGATCATGTGGGATACCGCACGGTACAAGAACAACGCCTGGTACGGTGCTGGAAAGCAGCCGTTTGTGTACAGCTTTGGTGACGGGTGAGTGCTCTCCCTTATGCTTTTACAACGGCGATTAACTTGCAACAGTACAGGTTACGGCCAACACGGCGACTACCTCTTCGGCTGGAAGGGTGACTCGCTACAGAAGGCCATGGATGCTTTGCCCAGCGGCAAATGTGCCAATGCTAATTGTCAAGTGCTCAAGATCCAGTCTGCACAAGACTCGATGAAGTGCAAGAAGCCACAGCAGGCGGTTGAGGATGTTGGTGTGAGTGGCGACTGGCTGACGGAACTTCCTGGGGGTATGGCGGTTACTTACTGATGTTATTCTCTTCGCTTTACTGCTAGCACGACTGTCGGCAAAGATCACAATCTTCACCGTACGTTGACGTAACCAAGTTGCTGCCAAATGGTTATGATCCGCAATACGTGACATAGTACCAACGAGAACTTCAGTGCCAGTGACGTTGAGACAAGCTCGAGCGATATGCGGCCAGCCCCACGCCAGATCTGGTTATGTGGCGCTCGCGTTGTCGAGATGCAGCTTGTGCGAGTACCGAACGCACGCTGGGAGCTTTAATGCGACACGTGACATACTTGTTTCGTCTCTGGCATGAGCAGCCGAATGTAGTGTTGTCTCGACGCGTCGCGAGCACGACGGTAGGCTTCCAGCACTGCACAACGCGTTCTTAGCCCGCCTTCTTCCGTGGAAAGAAAGAAATCCTCATTCTGAAGCTTGTGTGAGATAGTGGGGGTGCATCTTGGATTTTCGCTTGAGTCGCGGGATGGATGTGTGTTGTTTCTGTTGAGATGCCCGAGGTTTACCGACGTTCGCCCGTGAAGGAATGCCTCTAGCCCGCCAAGCTTACCCCTCATTCATCCATCTACCCCGAGCCTTTCTCACGATCCACAGCTACCCCGAGGATCCGGAACATCATGAGATACACCCGCAAATTTTGTGATTCGAGGAAAAACTCGTCATCGTACTCGCATGCGATTTGAGCCGCAACTGCACGGCCGTCAACATGCTGCAGCCGTGGCAACAGCAGCCTGGGCCCAACAGGTTGCGCGGCATATGGCGCGTAACGGAAGACTGGAGCCGCATCGAGATCAGCCTGAGTACTCAATATCTTGAGCCTCATCCCACGTTGAAACTCTCGAGACCAAAAAAGAAATGGCCACTTCCACCATGAGCACTTTCGCCAACCCAGTCCTCACAGGCTTTAACCCAGACCCATCTGTCATCCGCGTTGGTGACGACTACTTCTGCGTTACCTCATCCTTTGAATACTTCCCCGGAGCGCCCATATATCACAGCAAAGATCTTATCAAATGGAAACTAATCGGCCACGCACTCACGCGCAAGTCTCAACTCGATATCAGAACCCCGGAGCCAGGAGGTGGTGTCTGGGCAACAACCATTCGGTACCATAAGGGCACTTTCTACATCATTACCAACTCTTTCGACCGATACAGACCGCAGAACGATGATCGTGTATGGCCACGTGGCTTTTATGTCAAAACCACCAATATCTGGAACGAGAGCTCGTGGTCTGACCCGGTGTATTTTGATCAGGTTGGTTTCGACTTTGACCTTTTCTGGGACGACGACGGTCAGGTGTATCTCTCTTCGACTTACCGGAAGGTTGATCGCTCCTCGGATTCGAAACTGAAAGACTTTGCCATACACGTGTCTACCATTGACCTTGCTTCGGGCACCTTGAAATCCACGCCAAAGATGATCCGGGAGTCTAAGTCAGGTATCGCAGAAGGCTCGCATCTCTTCAAACTGAACGGCTATTACTATCTCTTCACGGCGGAAGGAGGTACTGAATCAGGGCACTGCGAATATGTGAGCCGGAGTCGCGAGAGCCCTTTCGGACCGTGGGAACAAGCACCACATAACCCACTTTGGCGCAACACAACAGACGATGAGATCCAGAACACTGGTCATTGTGATATTGTTGAGGATACCCAAGGCCAATGGTGGGCCATGTGCTTAGGCGTACGGCCGAAGAAGGAAGGTGCTGAATGGCGAACGTCAGTTTTCGGACGCGAGTCCATGCTACTTCCGATTCGCTGGGAGAACAACTGGCCGATATTCAACGAGGGAAGGCCAGTCGCCTTGCAAATGAGCGGACCAAACAAGTACATGCTTGATGAGGACAAGGCTTGGAAAGACAACTTCAGTGGTGTTAGACTTGGTCTTGGGTGGTATCGGAAGAGTGAGCATCTCAGAAGCTGCTCTGAGAAACACTACTAACGCATACGTAGATACACCTGTGAGGAAAGACTACTCAATGACAGCGCGACACGATTACCTTACTTTAAATGGTAGTCCCTACACGCTATCGATGCCCACATGTCCAACGCTGTTCTTGCGGAAGCAAAGACATTGGCCGGTGGTGTGGGAGACTCAAATAGATTTCCAGCCTGATGTGCCGCGCGTTGAGGCAGGAACAGTGTTATGGTGGAATCATACTTGCTACGCCAGCATTGGTATCGCGCTCACAGATCGCGATGGTCGACAGCAACGCGTGGTTAAGCTTACGCGACCGGACATGGAAATTGTAGAGCATGTTATCTCAGAGAAGGGCGAGGTGAAGCTTGTCATCGATAGCACTGCCACAAGCTACCGATTCGGATACCGGCAAGCCGACGATGGTCCGCAGCAGAAGACAGAGTGGACATGGCTAGGCGACATCGATACTCAGGTCATGACACGCAATCCGCCCGTTGGTCAGCCTTTCACTGGCATGATGATGGGACTATACGCATGTGGCGAACTACAGCCTGTTCTGACCCCGGCGCACTTCAAATATGCTCAGTTTCGATAACTCCAAGAGTTCATCGCCATCTTAATACAGTCTACTACATAGCTAGTGCCGACAAGATACTGACTTCAATTCCTACGAGATCCTGTGATAATTTCTCTGAGCTCAATTGTGCAAATAGCTCACTCGGTTGGACTGACTCTCTCAACTGTCCTCGCTACTGTATTCCTAGCAAATGATTCAGCGATCAGCACCGTTGCCGGAGTAGCCATGGAGATAGCAGAGCTGCTTGCTGGTCGTAATATCGACAACCGCATGATGCCTTTTAGCAGTTTTAGGGCCTGCGAAACACTCAAGCGTCTACACCGTCAAGTCGTGGCGAATGTGGAACTGCAGCACTTACCGAAATCCAGTTACTACGACGTGTACCTGAACGCCTTGAACTCGGAGCTGTTCGTCACATCGCAAGGTCGATACTCTCAAATTCACCGTAGGAGGCCTATACCTCCCATAGCTCCCATGTAGTAGATAATCTTGAATATACGCTCTCCAGGATTCCGCCAATCAATCAATTGGGGTGATATCTGACCCCGCGACCCATGAAGCTTGATAATTGTTGGGTGATCATACATGTCTGAGCTACGAGCCGTCTGTTATGACTGAGCTCAATTCTCTTGATGAGTAATTACACCATGCAAGGCCCTAAGGAGGTACAGTGGATCTAGAACTTGGTGATTACATCGCCAAGAAGTCTCGACGATTGCTGTTTAGTATTTTGTGATCCGGAATCAAACTTGATACTCATCATATTCTAATCATACCAACTATTACTGGTTCCAAGTGCGACACAAGGACGAGACGTCGCTCGGAAATCACGCCATTCATCTCCAAAAATCCGTTTGAACGGTTTCCTCCTCATTTGCAGGAGATTATGCCATCGCTAGCGGCGTTGGTAATCCGGTAGTTGTGAGTCACTCATCAACTACGAACCTCGCAGTACCATGAGATGATGTTATGAATCCACAGAATACTTCCGTTCGTTCGGACGAGTACAAGAAGGGCGGTTCATCGCGTAGACGTCGCTAAATCAATCACAACAAAACAGCCAAGCGACTAACAATAGTCCTCCATCGTGGAGATAAACACACGTTCATACTTCGCCATGATGCTTCATCAAGGTCTCCCTACATGGGCCACCTTGCTACTTATTTCAACCACTGCTGCCCTCACACTACCTAACTACCGAGGCCTACGGATCGACCAGTCCAGACAAGGTGTTCTACATATCGCTTTCAATAATCCTGACTCAGAAATCAACGTCTGGGGTGAGGATGCCTTGAAAGGACTGACGGACATCGTACAGAGGTTGCAAAATGACACCGAGACGAAAGCCATTCTGTTCACGAGCGATGTGCCAAAGTACTTCTTAGCCCATCTCGATGTGCTGAGCCAGCCGCTCGGTAAGTGCCCCTCATAAGCAGTGCCTCCGTTCAGCTATATCCTCCATCTTCCGCTACAAGTTCTCCATCTCTTGGACAATGCTAACAAACGTAGACCCGACCATCTCCCAAAGATCCGTCGAGCTCTTCTACAGCCTGACCAATCTCCCGCAAGTGACAATTGGTGCAGTCAACGGTGTAGCCCGTGGAGCCGGAAACGAATTTCTCCTCTCCCTCGATATGCGATTCGCCGTAAAATCGCACTCACGTTTCGGACAGCCCGAGATCGCCACTGGCTACCTCCCTGGTGGCGGAGCGCCCCAGTACCTTCCGCGGTTGATCGGTCGTGGACGCGCAATGGAATACATTCTCACTGGCAAGGACATTCTGGCAGAAGATGCTGAGCGTATGGGCTGGATCAACAAGGCTTTTGACAGCGAGCGCGAGATGAAGGCATATATCGACGATATGCTCAAGGTTTTGACACTTTATTCTACTAGGGCCATCGGGCTGAATAAGAACGCTATCAATGTGGCAAGTAGACCGCCGATCGCGAACACTCTAGCTGACTCCAATGCGTTCTCGGAGAGTGCGGGGCGACCAGAAACACAGAAACTCTTAGGAGATTTCTTAGAGTTAACGCAAAATCTTTCGGCTACTGATGTTGAGCTATACCTGGGTGAGAGTGTACCTTTGCTATATAATCTAAGTGCGTCTTGAGAACCTCGACAGACGGGGGATTAGCATTACATGTAGGAGGATACAGTGATAGACCGTCGTTCACTTATGGATGTGTGTTGTTCTTCATGCAGTGGGCCGATAAGTCATGTATTGTAGCAGCACACGGAAGCTAGCCAATGTAGCTCGTCAAGTGCGCACTAAATTCTTGTCGTGCTTATCAAGCTCTAATAGCGTCCGCCAACGGCTGAAACCAAGTCTCGGCCAGCTTCTTGTTGCCTGTATCATTCGGGTGAACACCATCGCCAGTCATTGTATTAGTGTTGAATCCAGTCCATGTATCCACAACCGTTATAGGGCTGTTTGTAGTCGTCTTACTTGCTGCCCACGTCTGGATCACGTTGTTCAGAGCTACGACGCGTGGCCCACATTCGGCGCAGTTGGACGGATTCATTGGGATGATCTTCGCGGCGAGGATTTTCATGGTAGGTTTCGAAGCGCGCATTTGGTCTACGAGCTTGCTGAATGCGGTGGTGATTTCTTGGAGCGAGCGGTTGCTCCAAACGTCGTTCGTACCGAGATGCATCATAACGATGTCGGGTTTAGTGGACGAAAGCCAACCCGGTAGTTGGTTCTGGTTCGCGATGTTTACCGCTAGAAAACCACCCTGTAACTGTGAGCCAATCGTCGCACAAAGAAGGAGTTGGAGTCTTACATGTCCCTCGTTCTCGCCATCGTATTGGAAGCCACAGCCCTGGCCGGCCAACGTGCCTACGAAGTCGGTGTTCTTGATGCCGGCTTGTTGAAGCTTCTGCCAAAGATAAGCCCGCCAACAGCCCTAGACTACTGTCAATAACGAGCTGATGGTGGTCGAAGACCGAGTACGTACTGGGCTACCGGTGATGGAATCACCAAGAGCCATGATCCGCACCGTAGATTGACGACTTGCAAGCTCCGTTGGAGCTGCTACCACTATGGCTGTCACAGAGAGCACAGCCAGGAAGGTTGAGGCGAAAGTGATGTGCATGGCTGCTGAATTGTAGGCTGGGCAATTTCCTTCGAGTGAAGAATGGTGAGTATCGTGAATCGCAATGTCGCACACCGCGTAGTGCGACTTATGTATGTTCCATGGTGTATATTCTGTGTATACGGGAGGATGTAGCCTAATCTATTACAGAACTGAGTTGTTCCGTCCAGATGAGGGCCCTCGAAAAAGCGCTTTAGAATGGTCAGTGCCGTCTACGACGATGCTCAAGTTATCTCGTCACGGGGTCTGGTCGTTATTGTGGACAGAGCCCCAAGAGCAGCGATTTCATCTATACATGACGCGCCAAGCAATGCGACAATCTACACTTTCCTTGTGGATCCAACAGTTAGCTTTTTTGTGCTTAAGTAGTTGCACATTAGACTTAGTACAAGTCGCTGTTTCGTTGCATCTTTCTGCGTGCGTTCGGTGGCTAGGCACACGAGGGCAAGTGTCATTTGTAAAGCAATAAATGCGGCTCTCCCAAGTCCGTGCCCATAGTGGTTAGCTACTTTATTTTCAGGTTGCAGGATAGCCAGTGCGGACAGGCTCACTCTAGGTCGTACATAGCTCTCTCTTTCCTTGCATTAGGAGCCTGCGTTTGCTGTTCGAGGTCGGCGCACGAAATTCACATTGGAAGTGACGCGAAGGCAGGCAAAGGTGCTAGTGTGGTCAATTACTCCGAGCCCGTCTGGGTCAACACCTGCAAGACCATATGTTGAAGCACATGAAAAAGATCGATGCGCTTCTGATTGCGCGGCTTTCGGTTCTGATGAAGTCGAGGTTCGAGAAGTGCGGGATGAGGAAATGGGAGATGGAATGCGGCAGCTCGGGGAGATTCGAGGCCCGAGAACGGGGGCCCGCAACTCCCCGCCCGCTGCACGGAATCGATTACTAGGGAACCCGACGAACCCACGTCAACAACCCACAGGTTGCCGCGCGTTTTGATCCCAAGACGACAAATGTTGGTATACCTGATGTCTGTCCTAAAGACGCGATACCTCTAGAATTGCAACCGCGCACAGCTCTACCAGACCTTCATTGGATAGCAGCTTGTTTGCACTTTCATCGCAGTAACGCGATAGAAGGTCCTAAGCCCCACGGAGTAACTCATACGTATTGCAGTCTCCTGCTCATGGCGAATTGATCCCCAAACACATCCAGTGGTAGGATCGTGCTGGCAACTTCTCTGCACCACATTCGAAGGCATCACGAAGGCTATCGGGCTTGGACGAAAACTGTATTATCAGAATTGTTGGACAAATAGAGCGAATGTAGGGCATTAGCATGACTGCAGAGTTCAGCACTTGCGCATATGAATCACACAGAATCGCTTGTACCCGATGTGTGTGTGTCTGGCAATACCACGTCGCTACACACATCTAGTTACGGTGTACTCAGCCTCTCAACCAGCTATGCGTCGACGTCTGTGCCTTCTAGATACATTCTAGTGATGCAGATCGCAATGTTAGGACATGTTGGACGATACGCGATACGCTCAGAATAGAGTTTAGCTAACGAGGCGAAGGTTTGACATAGGCGACGCGGATAGAAGCTTCGACAATGTTCGCAGAACGCTTAACGCTTCGACCTAAATTGTCGTACGACAGCACGGAAGATCTGCAATCTAATCGCGTTCGAACCTGAACCTTGCGGAGGCTTATGCAAGCAGCTCGAAGGATCATCTGGAGTGAGTAACGATGGCCTTCTAAAGCAGTCTTCGACTGGATTGGAACTGTAGGTCTATTAATATATCGATAGGTGATATCAGCATCCCGCTACGGGACTGCACGCGAACCTTGAAACAGTCCCGTGGTCTGGAAGTTGAATAAATCGTTTCCATGACAGTCGGTCGGCAAGGTTGTATCTGAACTGAGGTAATAGGTATGTAGACCAAGTTCGTCCTGCTACGACAGTCACTGGCAAGACTAAGCCGGAGGATACTGACACATGAGCAGATTCACTCGGTACATACCGAGATAGTGTCGTGCGGCCATTTGGAGCCTATCTTGCTGCACCAATCGCGTCACCAATATCGTTATTTCCATGTGAGATAAGTAATCTCAGCATTGAGGCACGACATACCCAGTGCTGTGGTTCCCCAGATTCTCCGGTCCTTCTCTACCTAGGTATGCAGATCCCCGATCTTAGCGCAAAGGGGCTCCGATGCACCTTGACGTAGAATGCCAAATTCACCACGCGTTTCGCGCCCTAGGAAGCAAGGCGCGGCTGGTGCGGAGTAGAGTCCGCTGAGATGCGAGTGAACCGGCGACCCGTTCCGCGGCAGTATCGGACCTTCTCTTGACATGACTTGTGTGCTCGCATATCTGAGGACCCAAAGTTCAGTAACAGCGAGTCGTGAAAAACCGCAATGTGAGCCGATTGACAGTCGGGCCGCAGCCGGAGAACAAGCTCGAAAGAGGCGAGCGAGCGATAGACGTGGAGATGTTAGGGTGTGATCTACGATCTCATCGTCCTTTAGCACCACTAACAATGTTACATAGATGATGGCCTCGTGGAAACGCCCTAACAGGTGCGTTAATCTCAAATGACGGCGGCTGGTCATGTTTGACGAGCGTTAATGTTGAGGGTTAATGCTTTACCACTTCGGGCAGGTTTCGTCTGATTGGCCAGAGTGAAGATACGTACCTCGGTACACATTTGCACAGCCAGAGACGGGTCGTTCTTAGGCCGATATTGTGGGTATTTTCAGAATGTCTCCTTTGCAAGCCTTCCGCCGGGTGGCGTTCTCTTTCGCCTACGCGATGACGGTTAATAGTGCGTGGCGTTCAGGTCTGCCATACAGAAGACACCGGACTTCGAAAACATGAACGAGTGGTGGAAACACGAAGAGAGCTATCTCGTGCACCGGTATGACCCTGTGTCAGAGTCCTGGGAAGCCAAGACGGAAGTCCTTGCACAGCGGCACGACGCAACCCCACCGTGCGGCTTACGGTAGAAAGCGTGGGTCAGGGGATTCAGGACAAACGGCCAAAGTGTATGCGCAGCTGGAGGTATTGAAGAAACATGGTAGATTCTACGTAGAGATCCTCACTGCAACCAAAAAGAAAGATACTCTTCAAGACTGACTGTTGCCGGACGACCACTGCGAATCTTTGCGTTCTGAGACCAAATCTTTCTGGCTCTCGCTGTCACTGATCCGCGAGCTCTGCTCAAAATGCTGTTCGAATTGTCGCGAGACATAAATGTTTTTCCCAAACATGCCCCCTCCATCGGCACCTGTCTCGTAAGGTGTCGTGCTACCTGGCCGGCCCAGTGCCAGTTCAAAGTCTTCGTCAGTATGTCTTGCAGTGCTCCTGATACCATGAACGCTCCGATGTTTGGTGGCACTGCTGCCAATGGTGCCAGTTCCGTATCCATTTCCGTATGATCGGCCGGAGGGGACGGTGGACGAGAAGCCGGGGATGATCTTGACAACCAGTGGCTTGAGCGCAGGAAGCGATGCGCATACGATAGCTAGGTTCATCTCGATTGCGGACCAGTAGGCTGTCGGTGCGCTATAATATGTGTTGTCGTCCGGGTGATCGACAAGCACGATGAGAGCGTGTAGGCGTAGAATCGATACGACGCAGACAAACCAACCGATGGTAAGGATGGCCATGAGCGCGACCCTTTGGCGCAAAGCGATTTGGAGAGTCCAAATGACACGAACGGGAAGGAAGGCCACGATGAGGTCGGTGAAGATGTTGATGCTGGCGTTCACATACCAAATCGTCTTGTTGTCGATACATTTCGCTCCGGGCTGCTCCAATATCTTCCAGTAGGCATGGACAGGGACACATGTGAAGATGGAAGTGAAGAGCGTAGTAACACCCCAAGCTACACAGATGGCCATGACGATGTGGAGTGGTATGCGCATTTCTCGCAGAGTAAAGATCCGGCCGTACTGTAGAAGGATGGATATCTTCGTGAACATGAGGCTGGTATTGTAGAAGATGATACTCCAGAACAGGTACTACTTGACGTTAGATCCGAAGCGCATATGGATAGCAGATGCTTACGATCAGAATCTTCTCAACTCCACCTGGAAACTCGATGAAGACTGCATGCTTGCCGTTGCCAGCGTCCGCCTCTGGACTGGGTTAACATTCGATTCGTCGCGAGCGCAGCGTGCGTCTTACGCATGACTTGGAGTACGCCAGTAGCAATAGCCAGCGCCATAGAGACGACAATGGCGTAGTCCTCCCATCCTAATGATCTTCCCAAGAATCGGAGCCGAGTGATGATACGCAGGGCGACACAAATCCCCGCTATGCATGTAAAAGCAACAACGATAGATTTGGTGAGCGGACCCCGATCTTCCTTGGCCAAGGCAGCCAACTGTTCCGGTGGAATTGGATCCATGGTAGTTATGAAGGGAAGGCAAAGACGATGGAACACACGTAACTTGTCAATGTGTGGGACAGGTGCGATGGGTTCACCATGGACCCTCCTTTAGATATGTATCCGCAGGCACCCGTCTGTGGAGGAGTACATATGCCAGGCCTTGCGCCCAAAGGTACCTGAACTACGAGTGCCGCACGGGCTAGTGCGCCAGTTTACACAAAACTGGGATGCCAGGTTGTTTAGGGAGGTATCCGAAACTCAAAATCCGACGATGGATCAGACCCTGGGGAGCGAGCGCAGGGGAGATCTGGGGAGACGGCATCCCTAACGGAAGAGCTAGACCTAGCGGACGGCAAGGACTTGAATCTAAGCCAATGAGACTATGCACTCCTGCCTAGACGCGTAAATGCTTCAAATTCGAGGGGTACATCTCCGAAGCGAACGGCTGCAGTGGCAGGCATAGTCCTGTACACTCTGCCTACCGAGAGTGATCAGACGGCATGCAACATACGGAATTCACTTGCATGATGCACAGCGTGTGTTTCCCATGGTTTGTGGCGATCCTTGTTGTCGATATGATGAACGTTGTCGAAACCAGGGATTAGGCCGTCGGTTTACCGGGTGAAGATCACGCAGATGCTCGACGAATGAGCTCCCACGTGGCGCGTCCTATATTGCGCAAGAAGATACCCTGGATGAACACACCACGCTCACTACTGAAGAAACGGTGGGCCAAGACCGTACGCATGCGGTTGTATCACAGCGATCAATCGACTCCTTGGCGTGCAGCCGTTCGTGAGCATATACCCATGAAGTCGTTCTGCTACGTTGTGAATTTGAAGCCTCGGGAAGCTGTAGCTCGAACGCATCTTTGGTTGAGCTTTTCGCATTGAGTACCGTCGATCGACCATGTGCATTGAATTTGCGTGTCTATGGCCGATACGGCCGTCACATGCTGTGGATTGCAGTATGAACACCGAGTAGGGTACCGCTTGAGCTTGATCGCGGCATATAGTGGTGCCACCAATTACCGGCTAATTCGTGTAGTGTACTCTGTCCGCAGTTTTAGTGCAGCGCTAGAGGAAATAATGGCGACTTATTGATGCCCAGAAGAATCCCTGCCAATCGGACGGCAAACTCTATTGTATCTGGCTGCCTTATAGCCTACCAACCTCCAGCTTGCGCTCTGGTCCGCCGTTCGAGAGAGGCCTTGCAAATAGTTGAACGGATGTATACCTACACATGTGGCATGACGCTGCTGATCCGGGTCGCCTCCGTTCATCGTCTGCCAAGGCTCCCGAGGTCTCACTGAACCTTCCCGTGAGGTAGAAGTCCGAGTAAACGACAAAGCCGCCACACTACGGGTTAGCATATCCGAGGTCGTCTCAACAAGCACAGAGGACTTTGCGGCTTGGGCTGCAGTATTGTGTGTCGCAAGCACCGCACGAAACCGTAAAAGGGATGTGGCTGAGGTTGCTGCGATTTCCCTCTAACATGCGATCAAACATTGAACACTGCGGAAGAATGAGGCAGTCTGAGATTCCAAACCACGCGACATTCGCGTTGAAGGAGTCTTCCCGGAGGATTATATGTGAGGTAAGGTCCGTTTCAAATTCGACTGATGCCTCAGGAACCGTGGCCAATGCAGAAGCTGTGCTGCTGCGAGCATAATGCGGGACGAAATGAGAATCCTGCTGCTGCACGCCTTTGACAGGGTCGGTTAGAAAGTTTGCGCTAAGTCAGTAATGCATCCTATCCAACTCTGTGAACACCAGCTCCTGGTGTAGGTTGCGAGCTCTATTGGGCAAGCATGGAACTTCGTAGTGATGCGTCATGATCTTGTTGCATAGAGTACATTGGATCGAGTCGGTGCCTGGAAGGGAGACGATCCGGGAACTTCGGGAGCATCTTGTGAAACGCGATCTTGCCCCAGCCGGAACGGAGCGTTCGTGCACGGTGTTCATCTTGACACACTAGACCCGTCCCAGACCGTAAAACTCGTATACTCGTTTCGTACGAGCTGAGCTGTCCGCGAACATGATGAGTTGGCGCATTAAACTGAATCTCTCTGCTCGCCGCGTAGATCTCTGAACTATCCCATAGATGCAGGATTGCTGCAAGTGTCTCCTGTTGTCACGTCGGCTAGGACGCCGTCGAGGGATCCTTCGCCTTCACCCCGCTGGAGCACACACACCCGGCATCGTCAGGTCACAAGCATCATAAAGTATGCATCATCAGGACTGTCATGAACCTAACACAAAGACGCGCACGCCGTTAGTCCGACATCTGGCAGCTTTGCGGCTGGGAATTCCCAGGTAAGCGAAATGGCGTCAGAAACCCTGCAGGAAGCTGATCTGACCGAAGCATAATCCTAACATAAGCTAGTGAGTCTTCTCGGCGGATCTGCGAAGTGCCTCTTATTGCGACGTGTGAATGCGCAAACATTTGACACCAGGTACGCGGCGCGTGACCCTGGATCACCTCTGAAAGCTTCAGGGCTATACCCCGCGGGAAATCGGGAACGATCAACGGCCCCTGATCTACAATCACTACCTCAAAAGCTTCGAACCGACATATCACATCGCATCAGCACACCATCTCAAGAATGTGTAGATGCTGTTGCAGTGCGCAGGAAGGTTGAGTCGCTGATGCTACCTGCCCATTGGCGCTCACGTCTTCAGTCATTTAGTGGCGATGCATACCAGTCACAATCCAATACACAACGACTACATCGCCTGCATGGCAACACAGAGCGGACCCCTGAAAGTCGAGATTCTTGTAGTAAGTGTTCGGTAATGCTTACTTGCGGATGTCAGGGCCTTCGCTGAGCATCTGGATATCATTCATCCTTCCCACGCCTCTGAGATCCCTATGACTGCAAGACCAATGGCTTCAGCCTTTTACTCGGCCTCCAAACTCTAGAAGCCGGTTACCCGGCTATCGCTATGCTGCATAGCTTTGCGCCTCCCTGCTGATCTGTCATAGAAACTAGAACAAAGAAGCAATCTATGCATAGCGCTTGTCGGACAAAACTCCGTGGCTATGGACGGAGATGATTAATCATTCGGCGACACTACTTGTCTGTATCGAGCATATACTTGGAGATTGAAGGCGAAGTTCAAACTCTCTGTTCACGATCAGCGTAAAGGTATACGATTAGTATACAGATAATGTGGTGGTGTAAAGGTTGCCACCAAAGTTCGTCCAGTGGCACCGCGATGACACAGACAATAAGCTACCGACCATACAATGATGTCAAATCTTCGCATATGGATGATGCAAGTCAGGTCGCCGAGATGCAGTCACCGCGAATAGCATATGATCCGCAGGACGTACCATTCAGCTGACTAAAGACATTCCACATCTAGACATCGAGTTACTTCAAGCCGAGGTTGCCTTGAACAGCTTGACATGTGTTCGCATTTTTGCGGGGAGGTAGCGATGCTAGTTACTTCCCAAGATTCAAGCTCCAAGCGCTGACATGAAGGCGCAACTGCAAAGTCTCTCTTGTAAGTCACAGACGTACCTCTTCGCACTTCGAGGTAAGATATTTTGGACTGAGAGAGAAAATCCATCCATGGTACAGAAAGCAGATGTTCTTCATGGTCTGAAGACTTGAAGGCAAAATACTGCCTAGGTACGAAACATAAAAGTCAAACCGACCCAAGAAAGCAGCCAGAATACGAATGTCGATGACTAGTAGACTAATCGCGTTGGTTGATCGGAGATATCATGTTGCTATTCAATTTTGCTAACAGAGCTATCGCACTGACACTACATCAGGGCACGAATGCAATGTCTGTTGCGATGCATCACATTGGTAACATTTAGACCCGAAGCGACATGTTGCTGTCCTTAATGCGTCTACATTGTAGAACCTCTAGGTAGGACAGAGGGCAGACTCAGATATACTAGCCAGAAACAACGAAACTAGCAGCGCACTCCAGTGCGAAGCCAAAACACCGAGCATACCAACCTTGCGCCCAATAACTCAGCTCCACGCAATGCGGAGCACCTCGAATCAGACTTCCCTCTACTCTAATACTGTTTGTGAAAGCTTTGACACAGTTATCAACCTCCTCTTGCGTAGCTTCGAAGAATGGATCATCCTCCACTAGCGAGTACATAACAGGCACTTTCACAGCTGGCGCCCATTTCTCCTTCCAAACAGGCATCCATTGCGTTACGAACCCCGCAATCTCCGGGATAGGGCATATCGCATTTAGACGTTCGGTTTGTTCCAACATTTCCGGCGCATAGGTACCGGGTTTGAACATGACAGCATCTTTCAGCTCTGTGGGACATAGCGCATGGTTATCGTCTACGCGAGGATACTGAGGAGGATTGTCTTTTGCTGATTGAGATTGTGTGTTTCCCATACCGCTTGCAATGATTCCTCCTAATGGGTAGTCTGGTGTCCTCTCGTCACCATGAAGCGCTGCCACGGCGATACCAGGCATAACACCGAGGCTATGGCACAGCAAAACGATGCAAGTGCATCCATGCGGAACACCAAACTCTTCCCAAAGTTTTGGGAGGATGAACCGATGTAGTTGAATGGCGCTCTCTGTTGTGAAATCAGACCCAGATGGGATTGGCAGTATTGAACTCGTGCCACCGTAGGAAGGACGGTCGATAGTTACGAAGGGAGTAGCAAGTGCGTTGCTCATCAAAGAAGCAGAGTATCCTGGTAGAGCATCGAAGTATTGATGATCATAACCACCCCCATGGAGAGCAACGATCAGTGGGCGGTATCTCACTGGCGAAGGCGATTGGGTTGGGATGGCGTGAGCGCCTTGCACTACGCCATTGTTCGCAAGGGTGAGGCGAAAGGATTGCATCGAGATGGTGAATGACGAGAAAGGAGAAGAATCGTGATGTACAAAAGCTCAGATCTAGAAATCCTCATACTGGTATGGCAGCATTTGGATACTATGTAAACGAAGCTTGTGGGTCAACTGCGGAGATATCGGATTTACATGGCTTAACCATTGCATCGATCATGTATCTTGTGGTCGGAGTTAATGCAGACGGCTGACACTTTGAACTAAAAGTGAAGAATATTCACCATGACCCATCACCCCACAGCACCTGCGGCTCTCGTTCATACGTCACAGCAATGATTCTTTCATCTGTCCCATTCATCTCCGACTACGGATGTTGGTTGGTAAACGGCTCTTGAGTTCAGCTATAAAGGTCAAAGTGTCGCACAAAAGTAGGCACCTCTTTTCAGCGCGAAATCGAGTCCTTCTTCAACCTCACTTATTGACTTTTCAAAGTTGACCGTCGTTACTGATTGGATAACTTGTGATTTAGCGCCTTGGCGCGAGTCCCTCGTTCCTTCTCCGTTGGGATCGCCCGCTTTCAGCTTCCACAATACTCTTTGACCTGCAGAGATCAGAATACCATTAAACTTGCTGCGCAACTGTCTATACCTACAATGAGATTGTGTGAATTCGCATCGCAAGCGGCAGAGCTTGTGGATACGCGAGCCGATGTCCGTTGTCTTCGCGTCGCGTCACACAAGAACATTGGCTACATCTCGAATCCACGGTAAAGAGGCTAAACTCAGGGCATATGCCAGATATGCCTTGAGAATCGATGGAAGTGTATAGCGAGGCAAGGCTGACTCTGTTGCTATGGCCGTACGGTAGTTGGCTGACATGATGGCTGAGACGCAATATCCGGTAAGCGTCCTCATGCTCACAGCCCCAGGTGCACAAACTCAGCCTTCCCACTGCTTGGTTATCTTTGCGGCATGCCCTCTGATGTCTCCGTTCTACTCACTCAACGTCTTTATCGTCGCCTAATCACACACAGCTATCGCTCTAAAAGCACACGATGGCAGATCCTCTCAGCATCGCAGGATCTGTGGTAGGCATCACTGCTGCCGGCGTACAAGCCTCTGTAAAGCTTTACGCACTCGCGGAAAAGGTTGCGACAGCCAGTCAAAGAGTTACAAGCATCGCGGATGATGTTAGCAGCACATGCGCAATTCTCAATCAAGTGCGCGAACTCATCATCCCGCAACCTGACGCGCAAGGCACTTTGAAATCGGTATTTAACTCTACCGCTCTGCACGACATCTCACATGGTCTTCAGCGCTGTCGATCGGCTTTCACGGAGATCGAAGCTCTCTTGCGTCGTGCATTTGAGCAGGTGGGAAAGCGCCCTGCCTTGCGTTCGAAGATAGAACTGTCCCGCTTTGAGAAGGCCAAATGGCCTTTTTTGCAGCCGCAATTTGACGAACTACGCAACGATCTACGAGATGCGAAAGGAAATCTTATTCTTATGATCGCTGTGGCTAGTCTTGCCCTTGCACAAAGAGATGGGCGTCAGCGACCGATCCATGAAACGGAGAGACTGGAGCTCGGGTCAACCATTGTGCAGCTGCAACAAGCACGTATAAGTAATTCAAATGACCAAAACAGTCCCAAAAGGTCTCAGCAAGAGGGAATGAGATCGCGACAACTCTTTGGACAATCAATGACCGTCGGTCCCGCAAGAGACACAAGATCCGAGCAAACTTCAGTCGTATCTGTTGATCCCGATTCAGGGTTCAGAACTGTGAAATACATGAGAGCTACTCCACTCAGTCCACAAGAAGATACGATACCCACACCGCTTGTCAGTGAGAGGACCAGCGACCCATCTTCGGTTGACGCCAAAATTGGTGATGCAGACATGTCTTTGCCATCTGTTAGCAATGTCCAAATGCAAGAGCAATGGAATTCTGATATGTTCAACCCATCTATCGAAGAGGCAAACATCAATTCGGCTATCTTATCACATACTGCAGCTTCCACGGCATGCTTCGGACAACAGACACGCGACGTTTCGGGCATGCTCCAAGAACGCCATGCCCCTGGGCACAACACTCATCGAACTCCAGCACCTGCAATGTCAGCTTCAGATTGGAGTGCAGTAGATCTGGTCTATGAAGAACAGCCTGGAGCGATCGACTCTACAGCTATGCCGTCAGCCCAGCGCGCGAGCGAGAATACACTCTACTATTGCGGATGGATCACAAGACATCTCCAGGGGCTCACAACTGGTTTTGGAGATTCCGTCTCGATCACACAGATGAATTTACCGGATCAATCGCTCGAAAAACTGGTCAAAAACTACGCCGACGCAGGTCTCGATCCTCACATAAGCTTACTGGACCTCACTGAACAACAGCAAGACATCATCAAGCAGGTGACAAAAAACAATCTTGGCGCAGAATTAGCATATGTCAGTATCTCGCGCGATATCAAGGTGTCCAGCGTGTTTGGTATGCTCGATATAAGTGGACTTAAGTGGATCGCTGCATCTAGAAAACCTTGGCCGAAGCGTGAACCAGTCTGTCCGCAGTACTTTCCCCCTCCATTTACTAGACCCCCGCCATCGCTTCCTGGGAAGCCATTCCTATACCCTTCTTCCACAAAGACTACTGAGTCTGCTCTTCCACCACAGCGTGCGCAATCTTATCGAGGAGACCTTTATGGACCTCCACCTCCTCGGCCTTATGGCTACATGTCGTCTTCCGCTAACTCCAGGCCTTTTCCGCCAGCGCCACCTTCCGAAGAACAGCGTACAGACAGTCGCGCGAAAGAAAGGGCAGAAAAGCACCTAGCTGAGAAGGAAAAGGACCGAGCAGTAGCTAGAGAGGAGTCTCGCCGTCTTAAAGATGAAGAACGAGGTCTTAAGGAAGAAGAGCAGAAAGATCTTGAGAAGGAGCGGTCGAAGCCTCCAACGACTGACTACTTAACCAAACCACCATCTGCAGCACGCAGAATGTCCTCAACTATAACGCCAGCTCAGCTAGCAGACCAGCAACGCCTGATCGAATTCGAGAAGGCACAGATGCGTAGCGAGAAGCAGATTGCATCGCATCTCTCTGAGACAAATACAGGATATGAGCAATCCTTACAATACCCAGGATGGTACGCTCAGCAATATCAACCGCCCGCAGAAGAGAACGGAGAAGATATTGTGAATGAGCTCCTTGCTCGATGGACGACTCTGGAAAGACCTGACTATAGGCTAAAGGACGACAAACACAGGAGGTATAGTCGTCGATATTAAGCGCTGAATACAGACATATAGTCTAGTAGGATATTCTCTTTCCAGACTCCTACACCGGAGAATTCTGTCTTCTCTGTTGACATGCAAGAAATTCTGAATTGATCATATGATGATGATGATGATCCAAACAGCAAAGATAGCCTACTACTTGACTTTTCTAGCCCGAGTGCAGATGTCCCTGGTAGTGAGTAAAAGACTGGATCAAGAACAGCCATGCTGTACTTATTGCAAACCTTAATTACAGTACATAACAGCCGATTCTTCGCCACTACACCCCCATGTAGAGGAGAGACTCCACAAAGAGCAAGGGATTTCACTGGCCACTATAATTCAACTTGCCTGTCCTTTTAAGGCTTTACAAGCAGTCTAGCATGACTAACCTCATCCCACCAGGTCTCCACATCATCCAAATTCTTTGCCGCATACTCAGATTTTAAACCTCCTTTGACAATCGCCTCCAGTATGCGCGGTGTCTGGGCATGCAACTCAGGAAACGACCAAGCACCCGGCGCACAACCCAACAACGCTACATTCGCCTGCCGAAGGAGACTGGCAGGAACAGCCTGTGTCTCGCCCGCCAAAGACCCAATTTCCACCCAGCTGAGCCTCTGGTTAGGAAGCTCGCGTCCCTTGATGATGCCAGCCATGGCTGCATTCGACACATCGCCCCACAAGTAATCCAAGACAACATCGACGTCTGTAGCACCAGAGAAATCTGTTTGCGCCAAATCCTCGGATAGTGATATCGTTGCCGTCGCTCCAAGCTCTTTTGTCTTGTCCAGCTTTGTACCCGGCTTGCCAATTGCTACGATTTTCGAGGCACCAAACGCTTTACTGATCTGTACAGCAGCTTGTCCACTTACGCCTGTTGCGCCTATGATAGCTATCTTGACCCCACTGCCAGGTTGAATACCTGCACGCGCCGTGAGCGCCATCCAACCGCTCATCGCTGGATTTACAAGCACAGCCACAGTATCTGCATCCGCGCCTTCGGGCAGTGGGAAAATGTCTTTCTTGCCGACATTGATTTCCTGAGCTATGGAGCCGGTGGATGCGAGCAAGGCGTTGAAGTAGACAAGCTGGTTGGTCTCAACGACGATGCCCACACCATCCGTGCCGGGAACATGTGGTGGGCTCTTGCCAGCCATGGAGAAATGTTTGCCTGAAGCGCGGGCACGCACGAAAGTGTGGACACCGGCAGCGAGGACTTTGATGCGGACTTGGGTGTCCGACGGGGCGGGGAGGTCGATGAGGGAGTAGGTAGGGGGTGATCCCCACTTGTGGACTACGGCTGCGTGGATAGACATACTGTGTATCGAGATCGGTAAAAAGGTTGACAGATGATGAGTCTTTCACCCAGGAACCTTCACTTGGTGTATTGAGTGATGTCAATGTCGGATGCCGATACCTTGTCGCACCAGAAAAGATCTTGAGGATAGGTCAAGAAGAATCCAAGAATGATGTAGATGACTGGAATGGAGTGAATTGATTCGGGATTGGGTGCCAGATACTCGAGCTTTTATACACTATGGCGCATACACTAAAGCGCGAAACGATTACACATGAAGGATCTAGCGAATGCGAATTCATGCAGAAAATGAACACTAGACACCTGATAGCGAAGGCAAAATCCCTAACCTGTGGCGTGCTTGTAATCTGCCTGCAGATACCTACCAGTCAACACTCGGACTCTAATATGCAGCTGACAACATCTGCCTGTCGTCAGCAATCAGGCCCCCCAATAACAACCGTACTTGATGACCTAATCAATTCTAGGCCCTCCTTCACTTGAATCCTTCAAAAGATAATAACCCCCTCCTCCACTTAGCATATGTGAGCAATATGTTGCATCGAAAATGTAACAACCCCAGGCCCTTTTCCACAGAAGCCTCGGTACTGGCACGGTGACTGCCAAAAGGACGTTGCAAGCAATGACAATAAGCGGTGGCAATGCACAGCAAGCGGCTACAATCCGACTACGAACGTCAAACGGCATCAACATAGTTTTCTATGAATGTCATGCTGCATGTAAGAATCGTTTGTCTAGACGCAAATCTTCATTTCACAGATGACATTACAAAATTTAGAACCTATCGCATACGGTCTGGGCAAGCATATGGGTAGTCGTACACGCCAATCTACCCCAAACCCCTCACCAGGCACTGCGATCGTGAGCAAGCTTCTCTAGACAACAGGAAGCCTTCAGCTATCAACTCGATTGTCGAATATTCTCCTCATGCGCAGTCATGATGTTGTTCTTCTTCTCCGAGATTGAGGCCACGCTTGATGCCCTTGCAGTCGTCTCCTGAGATGAAGATGCTGTATCATCGCCATCAAATATGACTGCCATGTGCTCCAGAGTGTACCCACGGGTTTCTGGGTAGAAGAAGTACACTGTCAATCCCATTGCGACAAGCACGACGATGAACACAAAGTAGTACTTCCAGCCGATTGCTTCGAGGGCGATAGGGTTTACAAAGGTATTGAAGAAGTTGGCGACTACTACCGTAATCCAGGTAACGGTCAGACCGTGAGATCGGAGCCTATATGGCCAGATCTCGCAGGGATAGGCTGTCAGGAAAGGCGTCCTATGTCATGCCAGTCAGCACGGTGGTCTGCTAAAAGGGATTGTAGTGAGACTTACAGAGCAATATCATAGCCAGCAAAAAAGATGAATAGAAAGGGTATGACAGCGATACCAGTGGGAGGGCTGCCAGATTCTGCGAATGCACCGCTGAGAGCTGTCACAAGTATGTATGCGACAAGCATAACGCCAGCTGAGGCTAAGAAGAGTGGGCGACGTCCAAGTCGGTCGACACTAAGTGCAGCACCTACTGAGAAGAGAAGGTTCCACACTTGCAGCAGACCAGCAATCAAGGTCTGGTGGGTGACACTCGTTATGCCCACAGTTCTCAGGACAATCGCCAGATAATACGAAACAACGCCGTTGCCGCACCACTGGGAGAAAATTCCGAGAGAGACCGATATAAACAGGCGGCGCCGGTTGCCTGCTGTCTTGAACAGCTCTGCGTAGCTTGCATCGTCCAGTGTTGACTCGAGACGGATGGCAGTGGTGATTTCGACCATCTCATACTCGACTAAAGCCGATGTGGGATTGCCGCCAGCATGGTATGTCGTCAAAATTGTACGAGCCTATAATCCATCATTAGATCAATCTAATCATGTCATCTAGTGACTTACCTGTTCACTTCTATCAACAGACACAAGCCAGCGAGGGCTCTCAGGCGTCATCAGTAACCCAGGCAGTGCGACCAGGGGCAGCAGCAACTGCAAGATAGATGGAATCCGCCACGCCCAGTCACTTTCGATATTACGGGTGCCAAAGGTAACGAAGGCAGCAATAGTGCCGCCGACATAATACCCGCACATGAAGAGAGCGCTCAGGATGCCTCTGTAGACCGGATGAGAGATCTCGTTGATGAGGAGAGGAACAGCGTTTCCAAACCAAGCTGAAGAGCAACCAACAAAGAATCGAGATAGCACGAATGCAGTGTCGTCATCGCTTAGTACGACCAGGGAGCCTAAGAACAGAAAGATGTAGCCGATGTATACACCGAGCTTGCGCCCGTACTTGTTCGCAACGAACGCAGTCAAGGGGTAGGACAGGCCCATCCCAAGCCAGTAGACGGCATTCAAGAAGCCTAACCAAGCACCGGTCGGCGTGTCCATGAACGACTCCCATTGAGGTAGTGCCTGTAGTCCATTCATGAGACTTCCGTCATAGCCGTTGGCAGAGGCTGGACATGTGTTAGTGGCATCAAAGGACAAGGGACCTTGGAGATACTTACAGAACAACGAGAGAGACAAGATGCAGAAGTGCAACTTGATGAGATGTGATTTTGTGTACCATGGCTTGCTGTCAGGCAAGACAGCCAACAAGCCATCGTTGAGTCCATTCTGCGACTTGGAGGGAGGCATGACAACGCAAAAGGGGCTAGTGATGCTCTGGGGGCTAGAGAACGTGATGCTGGTCGGTCAATCGTTCACGCAGCTTGACCTTTTATATAAATTTCAGATGAACAAGGCCAAGTCAAGAACATCACGATACAGCGTGTCGGTTAGCTATCGTGACCTCTAAGCTATTGCCGGAAGCGTGGCTGCGCACGTGGAGTCCCCCCAAAATTTGGAAACACGCTAATTTGCGGAGGTACTCGATTTTTGCGGAGTAGCGCATCGGTGAAAAATAGAGTTCCTCATAGCGCGTGCTTTCCGACTGGACTGACACGGAGAAATAGGAATCGTCATTTGCCCGATAGCCTCCGCGCGCCAAGCGCGACCTCCGACCAACCCGCTGCTGCTAAAGCAGACATCAGGGCTATACCCCATAAGCCGCGCCAGATATGCGCCAACGTCTATGTGTTTGGTCGGACTATGTCGTGGCTGTTGAAAGACATCTATATACCGCGGCCTTGTCGTGGTTGCGGGTGTCAGCCAGTTCACCCCTTCCAATTATCGAACCTCCAGCGCCATGACGCTTTCTAATGACGAGAACACAAGTCAAGAGCATGCGGCTTCGTTCGCGCCGTTTGACGTCGAAGAAGCGCTCCTGCAGCTGACGATTGACGAAAAGGTGTCGCTTCTCTCAGGTAGGTCGTCTGCGAAACTTCAAGTGCGTCGCTCATAACAACAGGCAAGGATTTCTGGCACACGCGCGACATACCCAGGCTGTCGATTCCTTCCATACGACTATCAGATGGTCCCAACGGCATTCGAGGTACTAAATTTTTTGGCAGCGTACCTTCTGCATGCCTTCCATGTGGCACAGCCATCGGCGCTACGTTCGACTCCGATCTGGTCGTCGAGATTGGCCATCTACTCGGCGATGAGGCTCGAGCAAAAGGAGCACATGTCGTTCTCGGCCCAACGATAAACATTCAGCGAGGACCGTTGGGCGGTAGAGGATTCGAGTCTTACTCCGAGGATCCTTACCTATCCGGCAAGCTTGCAGCAAGCTACATCAATGGGCTCAAGGATAAACATATAGGCGCTGCTATCAAGCATCTTGTTTGTAACGATCAGGAACATGAACGTATGGCAGTCAATACCATCGTTACTCAACGCGCGCTGAGAGAAATCTATCTCCTGCCGTTCATGCTCGCGACGCGGCTCAGCAACCCGGAAGCGATCATGACTGCCTACAACAGAGTCAACGGCGTACACGTCGCGGAAGACCGAAGCATTCTAAAAGACATACTCAGGAAAGAATGGCGGTGGGACGGACTCTTCGTGAGCGATTGGTAAGACTGCCTTATCTCTTCCGTACACTCGTTGCGCGGTTCTGACAGCTCTCAGGTTTGGCACATACAGCACAAGCGAAGCAATAAACGCCGGTCTTGACCTAGAGATGCCCGGCCCATCACGATGGCGAGGACCGGCGCTCGTCCACGCGGTCTCGGCCAACAAGGTCCTTCCTTCTAAGCTCGACGAGCGAGTGCGTGCGGTCCTCAAGCTCGTCAAAAAGTCTGCACAGTCGGGTATCCCAGAGAATGCACCAGAGACCCAGTTGAATCGACCAGCAGATCGAAGTCTTCTTCGGAAGGTAGCCGCAGACTCAATCGTGCTCCTTAAGAATCAGGATAACATCCTTCCATTCTCCTGCGATCGCAAGATTGCGGTCATCGGCCCCAACGCCAAGATCGCTACCTATTGCGGCGGCGGTAGCGCATCACTGAATGCATACTACACAACTACACCATTAGACGGTATTCGATCGCTCGCGAAGGGCGGTGTGGATTTTGCACAAGGCGCATATGCTTTTCAGATGTTGCCTGAACTTGGCAAAGAGCTCACCGTGGACGGGAAACCCGGTTTCAAGCTGCGCTTCTTCAATGATCCGCCGACAAACGTGGAGAGGACCCCACTTGAGGAACGGATATTGACCGACTCCAACATCTTCTTCCTCGACTATGATCATCCGAATCTCAAAGAGATTTGGTACGCTGAGACTGAAGGTGTCTTTGCTCCAACTCAATCGGGCACCTATGACTTCGGTCTGTGCGTGCATGGCACTGGAAGACTTTACATTGATGACGAGCTTCTCGTCAGCAATGTCGAGCACCAGAGGCCTGGACCTAGCTTCTTAGGTTCTGGAACTCTTGAAGAGACTGGATCAAAGGTTCTCATTGCGGGCAGAGCGTATCGAATTACCGTGCAATGGGGCTGCGCAAAGACAAGCACGAGGAAGACACCTGGCACGGTGGACTTTGGTCATGGCGGTTTGCGTTTCGGTGGTTGTTTACGCCAGGACCCACAGGAGCTGATCGATACTGCGGTACGCCTTGCGTGCGAGGTCGATCAAGTGGTCATTTGTGTCGGTCTGGGTCCTGAATGGGAATCTGAGGGCGATGATCGCGTATCAATGGATCTTCCGCCGAATACAGATACGCTCGTGGAACGAGTCCTCGAAGCCAACTCGAATGCGGCTATCGTGGTTCAGTCCGGTACACCTGTTGCGATGCCCTGGAGCGATAAAGCAAAGGCAATTTTACATGCGTGGTATGGTGGGAATGAAGGCGGCAACGGGATTGCGGACGTCCTCTTCGGCGCTGTGAACCCCTCGGGAAAACTTCCTCTGACTTTCCCCCGCCGATTGAAGGACAACCCGACGTATCTCAACTATCGCTCCGAGGGTGGCCGCGTGCTGTATGGCGAGGATGTTTACGTGGGCTACCGTTTCTACGAGCAGACCGAAGTGGCACCATTGTTCCCATTTGGCCACGGCCTGTCCTACACGACCTTCGCCCTGTCCAATCTCAAGCTTGACATGAACACGCAGACTGACCGGCTAAGCGTGCGCTGCACTGTGAGCAACACGGGCTCCAGAGCTGGCGCTGAAGTCGTGCAGGTTTACATTGAGCCGATCTCACCACCTATTCGTCGGCCGTTGAAGGAATTGAAGGGCTTTGCGAAGCGCCACATTGAAGCAGGCCAGAGCGCCGAAGTGATTGTCGAGATCGACGTCCTTCGGGACACAAGCTTCTGGGAGGAGAAGGAAGGAAGGTGGTGTAGTCATGCTGGGATGTACAACGTCCTTGTTGGGACGAGTAGCGCTGGCTGTCATCTATCGGGCTCGATCGTGTCGCCGAAAGCTAGGTACTGGCTATCGTAAATCAATGTAAAAGATTGTCGTGCAAATAATGTCATTGCTGCTCTCGTTGGTGCTGTTCCATTCTTCGACGTGATTAACAGTAACCCAGGTATCGTCGCAACCGAGAGCGATCACTGGCATTTCTGAACGAGAAAAGCGTTCCTTTGTTGATTCTCTCTGTAACCCCCTATCGGCTTATGGTGTCAACGACATGACGCAAATTCGAGATGCAGCATTCCGGCCATGAACAAAGACCTAAGTGCCGAGGACACGTCTGGCGCTTGTTTGGGGCCTTGGCGAACGCGCCCCAGCCCAGCGCGATCCGCATCATCAAACGCACTTGGTTCTCATGTCTTCACCGCTCAACAGTACGGTTAATCCGCAAACCACACGACCACCGCGCGCGTGCGATGCATGTCGGACCAGGAAAACGCGTTGTGACCTGGGTGTAGACGTGAACGTACCAGATTCAGCATGCGTGCGCTGCCGGCGTCTTCAGCTGCAATGCACTTTCGAACTGGCGGTCGGTAGGAGGGGTCCAAAACGGTAGGTTGACATTCGATCAAGTTCTCAGACATGGCTGCTCTGCGGTGGAGTCATTCTGGTTTCCATACACTTTTGCACGGTTGCCGAAGACTTGTCAATCGCAACCGTTCACTGCCTCTTTGAGGCTTTGAGAGCCTTGAGTAAGGTGGACTGAGAAGCTTACATCACAGCTAACAGTCACGTTATAGAAAGCGGATGCAAAATGATATTGCCAGGAGCGAGCATTCTGTCGCACCTGCTCCGAGTCCCACTTCGTTCGTCACTGTCCAGCAAGGCGCATTTCGCACTGACACTGTTTGTTCGCGAGCGCTTTTACGAGTTATGGTGGGCGACTATCTTCTGTACATCTACCCGTTAATCCCTGTGGTTCACCGACCATCGTTCTGCCTCGCTCTGAACGAGGATCGTGATAACTACGACGACGACTTCTTAGGCCTTCTCATCGCTCTATGCGCAATCGTAGTTGCGTTGCTTCCAAGTAAATACGAGAGCTACCGTAGGCTCGACTTGTCCATGGCTCTCTCACGTGCCGTGATGCTCGACCGCTGTCACGGCTTCCTGATCGCTTTGCGTACGCCCGACTTTTTCGAGAAAATCGGCTTTAGCAAATGGGCAGCATCGTATCTGATGGCGATCGCCTTTTTCCAAGTCGGAAAGCCTAATCACGCTCGTATGATCGAGGTGGAGAGCATGCAGCTCGGGCGACTACTTGAACTTCACCGCGTTGATAGATATGAGGAACTGGACTGTATTGAGAAACAGCTGCGGAGAAAGGGCTTTTGGCTTCTTTTCTACGGTTACGTACATTCAGAGGTACAGAATTTTCGTAAAGAGAAGCTCTCTTTCTTGGATCATGCTACCATGGCGACGACGAACCTCAAGGCACTCATGCCTGTCGAAGTCGAAGACGAGCATATCTTCAAGCATGAGACGATCTCTTCGCCTACATCGGAGGTGAGCATGACTACAGGCTTCATCATCCACTCTCGCCTGTTTTGGCAAGCTATTGAGAATCCATACGGCAATGAAAGGGGCGAATGCTTGTGCTGTCGCGATCACTCACCTGCAGCGCAAGTGGCGCATCTTGAACGCCGCTTGCAAGATCTGAAATATGCCTTGGACGATGCTCCTAGGCCCTTTCGACAATACGCATTGTCCGATTTCGACTCCGCTTCACATAGCCTTTCATCCTCTCAACTGGGCACGCTGCGCGCTAATATTCATGTTACACACCTCTGGCTTCAAAGCATGTTACTGGATCAGTTGGATCTACTGACTTCGCCTGAGCAGCACTGGCACGAGCGCGAGGACATATCCACTCAGCTCCTCCACGTACTGCACAATACTCCTCAAGCAGATATCGAGCCAAATGGTCTCCACCTTGTCTACAAGGTGCGCGATGTGGCAGTCGGACTACTCGCGTGCCCGTACGAACCACCCGATCCTTCGGCAAAACGAGCCCAGGAGTATGTCAAGGCGTTTACTGACATCATGGCTCGCCTAGATGCAAGCGAGACAATTAACACAGCTAATCTTCAAAGTTGGATTGATACTGGACGTCAGAGTGTTTGAGCAATAATCGATAAAAACACTACTCTCGAATGAGAAGTTTCGTGAAATCCAAAACGACTGCTCTCTTTCCTCTAAACTCTAACACGAGTCAAGGTTCTCCATGACCGCTGGTAGTGGTAGCATAGTTGTGATGCGAACTAGCACAGTCCAAGACGAGGAGTTTATATCAAGATAAAGCACAACGTCACTAGGACTACAGACCTAGAAAGCCTAACCGAGTGCGACTTACCTAGCGTCGAATCGAGAAAGAATTGCCAAAGAGGAGCAGTTTTAGTAAATAAATGTTACCATTAAAATATGTCTTGATAAAATATCCCCTTTTAACCTCCGTTTCCTCGGAAAAATCCCTATTCGCGTACCTACTGTGATGATACGTCCCGTAGTAAAACGCCCAAACAAAGCCGCCATGCATAAAACCGCCATGGTATCTCTCGCGGTAACAACACGTGATAACAGCTCCATCCATGATACGCCAAAAGCCGAATGCATAGAGGTGTGTTCTGAAAGAAAGAACACATCCACTACCCCACAACATCAATATCACCATCAGCATCTAACTCTCCATCCTCTTCTTCACCTTCAGCATCATCCTCATCACCTTCCGCATCTTCCTCCCCCTCTCCCCCACCACCACCAGCACCACGCAGCGGTCCCGGCAACGACCCCCTAACCCCCTCCCACTCCCTCGCCGCCCTCTCAGCCTCCCCTCCCATCCCATTCCTCGCATAAACCCCCACCGCAATCCCACTCGCAACACCCATCCAAACCCCCCTTCTAACCTTCCCCGCCTGACTCCTCGCCGCCCTAATCGCCTGAATACTCTTCTCCCCAACGGTATCAGCAAAGAAGCGCGCGACGAAATAACACATCATCATAGCCACAAACTCAAAGTTGAGTGTCCTCTTGCTGATTTCCTGGGCTAGGCCGACAGCAGCTTGTACCGTCTTCTTTTGCTGGAGGATGGAAGTTGTGGATTCGGCGTGGAAGGCGGCGATGAGACGGAAGGCGATGCGGAGGTATTGGTTGGGGTGATCTTCGGCGTAGGGTTTGACTTGGGCTAGCAGGGATTGCGCTTGAGTGTGCTGGGGGTGGGATGGGTCGCGGAGGATAAGGAGTTGGTTTAGTGCTGCAGTCACCGCGAAATCTATCTTCGCGGGCGTTGCGTGCGCCTTTTCGGGTATGCCAAGGATCGGGGAGGAGTAAGACGAGAGGGAGACGTGGAGGGGGCCATTAAGTTGGTCGGTTATGGCGGAGAAGTAGGTGAGTGTGCGGACGAAGGCTTCTTGGTTGTTGTAAGGAGTTGCACTAATCTTCTTCTTGAGGAAAGAGAGGGCGTCGGAGGCGGTCTGGGGTTCGTTGCGATTGTGGGCCATGAGACCAATGGCGAACATGGTGTACCAGTCTAGTATCATGTTCCACTCTATGCGTGCAAAAGCGATGGAGATGGGTATGCCGTTGAAGGTGCGTCGCTTTGTCGTTTCGCGGAACCGCTGGTGTGCTTCTTTCATGAAATTGAGCCCCTTTTCGTGGACGTGTTGATCCAGAGCGCAGATATGAAAACACAACGCTTGCAAATCCTCTTTTGGGAGCCATGCAAAGACCAATTCGTCTTTTTGCTCTGCATTCTTTCGGAAGACCCCAGCAGTGTCAAACGTGAGGTTGCCCCCAAAGCTTCGCTCAATCAGAACAGTAAAGACGCTGCTGTGTGAGCTTTTCTGATCGTTGTTGTCGCGTAGTATAGACTCGAGAAGGGCAGTGGATTTTTGCGGGTTTGGGCTCCCTTTTTGGATACCGCTGGCAATGTCGATTATATCAATGAGAGTGCCGAACGATCCCAGTTGCTTGGCTGATACCTCGAGTTGCAGGCTACGCGCTGCTGCAATGGCGCGCTGGACATTGTCTATCCGATCTGCTGCACCTGACCGCAGATGAATCATGGCTTCGAGCACGTGACAAGCGACATATATGGCGCGGTCGCCTCGTCGACCTGCGTGGTCCTGTATAGCATGGAGTTGCTGGAGAGCCAGTGTCACCTCTACACGACCCGGTATTTGCAACGCCAGCGTAACTTTGAGAAAGCGCAGTGCATACACCCAAGCGATGTGTTGAAAGGTTTCCGCTTCTTGTATCGGTTTATCAAGTGACTTGAGGCCAGCGCGGTGATTAGTCTTGAACTGATACCGCGCTTGAAGATGGAAAGCCGCGAACTTCAGATCCTGCAAGCGATGGCGTCCGCAGAGGGATATTTGCTTAGACAAAATCTCTTCGATCCGACTGGAGACGTCGGCAGCCTCAATGTCCGTCTCTTCAATGAGCAGGCTAGCATATCTCAACCGTAATTTCGCCTCGTCCCTAGGCGGCATGTTGAAGTCCTTCAATACAGTATCCATACATCCCATGGCGGTGGACATCAGTTTGTAGTACTGTCTTACGTCTGCCTCCTTTCTTTCCCGTATGAACAGCGATCCCATGCCTCGCGCAACCGCGATGTATTCGTCCGCAGCCGTGAGTAATAGTTCCGAGAGCTCGGCGGGAAGCGCTTTCTGGGGAAGATGAGCACGCTTCGTGGGTGTGAGCTGGTGCGACGAAGAGGTTTTGGGAATGACAACCTGGGGGTGCATCCGCGGTTTCGAAGAGGCTGGTTGAGGAAATGGGCTGCCATACTGGCTTGATGGTGTTCGAGACGGCGGGAGAACGCGCTGTTGTTGGGGAGTCGACTGGGGCCGCGGTTGCTGGGGTGTCGACTGTGAAGGTCGCGGTTGTTGGGGCGTCGACGGTGGAGGTGGCTGCTGAGGCGTCGACAGCGATGGCATGCGCTGCGGCTGAGGCGTCAACTGCGACTGCGACTGCGGCGGTACACGCTGTTGCTGGGGCGTCGTCTGCGGCTGTAACGGCGCTCGATATGGAGCCTGACCATTCGACGACGTAACAACGGGCCGCTGCTGCGGTCTTGGGCCATTCTCTTGATGCGAGGGCGATCGCTGTACCGGCTTAGATACAGGCGGGTTGGGTGGCTGCTGTGCGCTATATCGCCGTTGCTGGTCCCCAGAGCCGTCTGTTTGCGCGATGCCTGCACTGCTTGTTCGCTGTACGGGTACTTGTACATGTCGTATCCGCGGGGGTTGCATTTGCGGCATCTGCATGGGAGAAGCGTATTGGGGGTTCCTCGCGGGGATAATGACTTGAGGCTGCCGTTGATATTGCGGTTGCGGCGGCGGCTGCTGGGGTTGCTGGGGTTGCATTTGAGGAGGCATTTGCGCATATTGCTGGCTCATCGGTCGAGGCATGCTGGGTTGTGGTGGTAGTTGGTATGGCGCTGGCTGTGACTGAGGATATCCCTGGGGCGTCTGCATCTGTATGGGAGGGTATTGGGGGTAGCCATGGTGTTGGTAGCCATTTGGCGGCGGCGGCTGCTGTTGTTGTTGCGGAGGCGGCGCATACGGAGGATACTGGTTGTTTGGAGGGCCACTCGGATAGCCCTGGGGCTGCCAGTTGTATCGCGGGTCCATGGTGCGGAAGACTCAGCCAGACTGTCACCGGGAATCGAGATATGGGCGTTGCATTGTGGGCGAAGCGGGGTGTAACTGCGACGACGTGTAAAGGGCAGTCGCGAACTTGGGTAATCGCGAACGCGCGCCAGGTCACTTCAGCGCCATTGGCCGATAGACGCGCGCTTACACACTACCACATGCAGGCTAGTGGGTAGACAGACCGAGGCCCCGTTCTTTTCCTACCACATGTCGTGCATGTGTTTATCGCTGAGAAATAGTTCTGCCTTTCCTTCGAAATCGGTTCGAACGGAAGCATCTTTAGGCAATTGGATCGCCTAGTATCAGATGCCAACCGGCAATTGATTTCACTGAGTGACAGAAACGGTGAAAGAGCTAGGAACAAGACGAAAGACATATCTTAGGTGCCAAGTTGTACTCTCCATACGGCCGCACCTCCAGACCTACCACGCAGATATCCACCTTGCAAACCTCACACCAAGTCCTCACCAGGCTGTATCCACCCCCTCACCCTGACAATGTCGTGGCTTCTAGGCCACAGCAAAACAACCTACACATCCCACTCCTCCCCAACTCCCCTCGAAACCAAGTCCGGCTCAAAAACCACCTTGCCAGAAATCGCAAAATCCTCAATCCCACCATGCCGTCTGAACCCTTTCCTCTTCAACGGCCACTTGCAGACTATGTACACAGCCGTCAAAGACCCAGGACCACCCATCTACTACAAGCGTCAAATTTTCGACTCGAACCACTCTGTCTATCCCGGAACTTTTGCCGTGGATTTTGTCGTCAGCAAGGAGGAGGGAGATGCATCTGCTTCACGGATGAAAGAAGACAAAGATGATACCGAACTGCCCGAACGAACGACAAACTTCACCGCTAAAGAGTGGGAAGGAATCAGCAGTGACGACGACAAGCCAATGCTAATAGCGCTCCACGGCCTAACAGGCGGGTCTCACGAAGTCTACCTCCGCGAAACCCTCTACCCGCTGCTGACCTCTTCGACGCAACCCTGGGCCGCCTGCGTCGTCAACGGGCGCGGCTGCGCGCTATCCAAAATCACCACGCCGCAGCTCTTCAACTCGCGCGCAACCTGGGATCTCCGCCAGGTCATCACAACGCTGCACGATCTGTTCCCCAACCGGCCTCTGTACGCCATCGGCTTCAGTCTAGGCGCCAACATCCTGACCAACTACTGCGGCGAGCAAGGCGCAAGTTGCACTCTCAAAGCAGCAGTCTCGTGTTCGAACCCTTGGAACCTAGAAGTCTGCAACACGACGCTGCAATCCACGTACCTGGGCCTGCACATCTACTCGCGCACCATGGGCAAGAACCTCATGGGCCTGTTCAGGAGACACCGCGACCAGATACTGCTGAATCCCGGTATTGACGAAAAAGCCCTCCTAGCATCCAAGTACCTCCACGAATTCGATAGACATGTCCAGTGTCCTACTTGGGGTTACCCAACCGAAGGCGCGTATTATAGAGACTCGCAATCCGTAGATGCGGTACTGGCTATCCGCATCCCTTTCCTGGGCATCAACGCGGAAGATGATCCGATTAGTAATAAAGCGGGCTTGCCGTACCAGGAGGTGTTGCAGAACCCGAATACGCTGCTTGTTACGACGGATTGGGGCGGTCACCTGGGCTCGTTCCAGTTGGGTGGCGGGCGCTGGTTCGCGACTGCTGCTGCTTCTTTCTTGCAGAAGATGCATGGCGAGGTGAATTTTGAAGCTACGAAAGGTGTTGATGGGGGAAAGGATGTGAATATGGGAGGGTTGGAGGGAAAGCAGTATCCTATCTTTGATCCTAATCACAGGAGGCTGATATTGCCTGATGCTTAGACGTAAATTGATAGATTGGGCAGCCTTGGAGAGTTTTGCATTGGATTGTGAAAACTTGTTTTGGGGGTATCATAGACTTTTAGATATGCGTAGATCCTGTACAGCACTTTAGACCTCACTCTTTTTTTGTTCTTGCGCCAAGAGCACAGTTTGCTGTTATGCTTCGACATGTGCTCTTGCGCTGTTCATCCCTCGACGTCGACCCCATCGTGTTCGCACACATCATGCTCCTGCCTCTGCCTGGACGTGCCGCGTCCGTATCTGTACCTGCCCTGTGACAGCTTCGTCCACACGCGCGCAAGCTACCTCCCCTCAGCCAAAGCTAACCCTCTTCCTAACCTTGAACTTCCTGTCCTTCTCCTTGATCTTATCTCCTTCTCTCTCGTCACCCTTGCCACCGCCAGCGCCAGGCTCACTATGCCTCTTCCTCTTCTTCTTGAGGTCCTGTTTCCTCTCCTCAAACGCCTGATCTTTGTCTGATTTCCTACTCTCAGCCTCTTTCCGCTTGGCCTCGCGTATTTCTTCTAGCTGGCGGGCTTTTGCAATCTTGGACTCGAGGTGCCCTTCTTTCTCGGCGTTGACGACGGACATGATGGCCATCTGCGCAACATGTCGTGATTAGTATACCTATAAGCTTGGAAAGTGAATTTTTCTTCTTGTATACATACCATGCTAGCCGGATCATCCACAAACTTCTTCCCCTTCTTGACACCCTTTGGTTTCGCAATGCCCGCGGGTATTATTCCATTCAAGGCCGGGATATCCAATTCCTTCTCTGAATAGACCCTCTTTTTCTTCTTGCCGTCTTTGGACACCAAGCTCTTGGTCTTTTGCGCGCCACCAGGCTTAGCCAGCGACATGGATTTCTGCTTGCGCTTCGAGATTCCTTCGGGCGCGCTGCCGGTAGGCTTTGAAGATTTCGATTTCGGCTTGTTGGCGCCGGACTTGGCTGGACCGGATTTCCCTTTCGAGCCTTTGCCCTTGGTCGAGGGCTTCGAGGCAGCCATTTTGGAGAAAGAGAATGCGAAAGGTGGGTGAGGTTGGCGAAAAGTTGCAAAGGTTGGTGTGTCGCAAGCAAAGAGGAATGGTTTTGAGAAATTATGTCGGCGGTTTGGGGAGCTGCTAATGCCGACCGAACGGGCGCGGAACGTCAAGCGCCAAAGGGTTGGCGCGACCTTGTGTGGACCTCGAGGCGCAACCTTGTGGAACCTCTAGGCGCAACCCCAACACCAGCTTCGCATAGCTCACACTCATCAACACCCAACACACCCGTCGCATACGTGCCCCCGAGTTCGACATGGAGGACTCGAATCGCCTCTTCCGCTTCCCAAAGCCCGCGTGGATGAACAGCGCAAACACGCGAACAGCCGGCGTCTACATGGCAGGAGCCCTGGTGCGCAGCCTCACCCCCAAAACATGTCTGTGACTGAAAGAAGCTGACGTTGCAATGTTGCACAGTTCGCCATGGGTTTCTACACCCTCATCGATATATCCACGTGGTCCAAGTCCGCCATGAACGGCTCCGACCCCCCCGTCCACATCACCTTCATCGACTGGATCCCCGGTATCTGCAGCGCCCTCGGCATGCTCGTCATCAACAGCATCGACAAGTCGCGCTTGTCCGCCGACAGCTTCTCGTACTCTGGTAACGGGGTGGCGTGGAAGGCCAGGCTCGTCTTGTTCCTGGGCTTTGCCTTGTTGGCTGGCGGACTGGCGGGGAGTGTTGTGGTCATGGTTATGAAGTTTGTTGTTGTGGGGCATACCTGGCCGACGCTTTGGTTGGGGGCTGGAAATGTAGCTGCTAATGGCTTGATTATGCTGAGGTGAGTACACGGTGATGCTGGGGTGTGCTTGGATGGTCGCGGGATAACGGCTAACGTGTTGTAGCTCTGCTGTGCTTTGGGTTGCGCAGAACATGGAGGACGAGTATACTTACAACCTGGCGTTGTAGATTGCTGGCGGAGTAACAGGCTAGGGAAATTCGACGGGAAGAGGAATGCGCATCACGATTGCATATCCGGAGGCACGGATGCGATGGCCATAATCATGTACGAGTATTCGGGAGACGGAAGATGTTCGCTACGGGCAGTTTGTTGTGTTCTATCCAGCTGTTCAGCGATTTCGAGTGTATGTTCCAATACGGACAGCCTAACGCGTCCTATGCATTATGTTCGATCTACTTGTACAAAAACGCTCAGCAGACTATGGGTACAACATAAACATGAAACAGCACCAATCTGTTCCTTCCGGTTTCCAGCTTTTGCTATCGAATCCCTCCATCTTACGCACTTCACAGAGTTGTAAGCGGCCCCTCATTGCTGAGTTCCGCCGGCTAGTCAGAAGTCTTCTTGCTCCTGGAAGAAGAGCGTAAAGCTGATGATGGTTGCGTATATCAACAGACCGCCAAAGATGGACATGGCCGCCGCGCCGCCCGCGATTTCTGCCGAATGCCACAGCAGTGTTGGAAGGGCTGCGGACATGTTAGATTGCGTTTCCACGCTGTGCCGATTGAGTGTACTCACCAATACCCATGACGACAAAGAAGCCCGTCAGGAACCTTCCAAAGTCGACGACGCCGTTGCCGGTGCTCTCCATAAAGTCATCGCGGTTCGCTGCTCGTCCACAGAGCCAGTTGGGTAGGGGCGCGATCACGTAGGTTGCGACAACGAGAAGCGTGAGGTAGTTCTTGAAGAGCGCGGCGGAGAGAATGACAAGGAGAAAGCCTATGGCCAGGACCTAGTAGCATGGCCGTTAGCGCAATCCCAGTGTGAAGATGAGGCGCGTGTATGCGACAGGCTGACGTACAAAGGACAGGCCTATGATGGTCTTGATGCCGGCCATGGTGGAGTCGTAAGGCAGAAAGGTCGCGTTGGTATAGTGCACGGGGTTGCGCCGACGTGTCCCTGGTTGGATCCTCGGTCCGGCGAAGATGCGAGGTTGCTGTGATGGTGCGTCTTGCTCCTAGACGCCTGAAGGTGAGGTTGCGTCGCACGCGCTAAGGCCCTCGCCAAGATTGGAGCTTCTGGAGCTCATCGTCGTCAACAGGTCGGTGCCTCCAGCTGCAACACCGCATCGACACTATTCACCCCTCGCCGCTGCGACCACACAGCCCTCTTTCTCGCAAATAACATCCAGCGGGATTGAATAAAGCCTCAAAGGGTATCCCACCATTGTAGACTACACAACCACAGACCCCACAATCCCGCCTTCACCATGTTCAGGAACAACTACGACAACGACTCGGTCACCTTCTCGCCACAAGGCCGCATCTTCCAGGTCGAATACGCACAAGAGGCGGTCAAGCAGGGTTCAGTCGTCGTCGGCATTGTCAGCAAGACACACGCAGTTCTCGCAGCAATCAAGGTAACTAGGCCAGCCGCCGTGCCATGCAAACACCATCTAACGATGCTACAGCGAAATGCCGAGGAACTCTCTTCATACCAGAAGAAGATCATCGCGATAGATTCCCACTTTGGTGTCGCCCTCGCCGGACTCGCCTCCGACGCCCGCGTCCTCTCCAACTTCATGAAGCAACAATCCCTCGCATCCCGCCTCACCTACGACCGCGCCATCCCCCTCTCCGAGATCACCTCCCGCATCGCAGACCGTGCCCAGACCAACACGCAGCAGTACGGCCGGAGACCCTACGGCGTGGGCCTGCTCATTGCCGGCGTCGACGCAAAGGGCCCGCATCTGTTCGAGTTCCAGCCCAGCGGTGTCACACAGGAGATGGTCGCATGTGGTATCGGCGCTAGGAGTCAAATGGCAAGGACATACCTCGAGAGGCATCTGGCCGACTTTGAGAACGCTAGCCGGGAGGAGCTGATCAAGCATGCACTGAGAGCACTGAAGGAGTCGCTATCGCAGGACAAGGAGTTGACTGTTGACAACACCAGCGTCGGCATCAGCGGCGTTGGCGAGGACTTTGTACACCATGAAGGCCAGGATATCGCCGAGTGGTTGGATGCTACGTTTGAGAATAGGGAGGGCGGGGACGAGGCCGAGGGTGGAGAAGCTATGGAGGAGTAGTGCAGTGTGGCAGTAGGCTCGACTTTACTTTAGCTACACAGATGACCACTGTAGATCACGATGTAGCCGTCTGGCTATGAAAATAATGAACATGACTTCAGATAACGTCCAAGAGCAGCTTTCTACACAACTGTTTTGACATGCTAGAGAGATGGCGCCCCAGCGTCCAGTTTACCTCCAAGCCCGTTCTGCACGTGACCTCGAGCTCCGCCCGGCATGCGCGAAATCTCGCCGGACCTCAGCACTTGCACCTCACCACCGTACCTCACCCGCCCACACCCACCCACGAAACCCCAACGAACCTACCATCACAATGGCATTCGCGTGGAAAGCCGCCGGTCTCACGTACGCATCCGCCCCTCCACAATCGCCTACAGACCCTGCTGGAGCAATTGGATAGCGAGGACCAAACGACTGACAACCCAAATAGCTACAACCGCTACATTGCCGTCGCATCGCGCGTCGTGCGCCGCTCGCTCAAGGAGGACAAGCGCATTGCTGCTGAGCGCAGGGGCGAGAGCGAACTCCGATTCGCCAAGTGGGAGGTGAGTCTACACTGCATATGACACGGCACAAGCGGCGGGGGAGCATGGAGACGGGGTCGGATGAGAGGATTGGGGGAGGGCAATTGGGGAGTTGGGAGACTGTTTCCTAGGGCCAGGGGCGTACAAATCACGGACGTTGGGCTAATGACATGGACAGAACGGCAAGCAGGGCGAGATGAAGGACCTCAACGCTGCGGCTCTCCAGGCCCAGGCTGATGCTGCCAAGACCTCGTAAACGATGCGATGGACAGAGGATCTGTAGTTGCGGCTGGCTATGGAGATGATGGCTTCGGGCCAGGGCATGGAATGGACAAGTTGACGAGAGCTGATGGATGCATGCCATGTGCCATCAAGGCTGGAAAGGGGAATTAAAGCCAATGCACAGCACCAATTGAGCTGACATTCACTTTCTCTCTCTCTCTCGAGAATCCTATGCGCTTTGTGATATTGATGTGATATCGCTTGTCGTGACTTGGAGTATCGTCCGTTGCGTGAGCCTGACATGGAACGCGCATGTACTACTGGCCTGTCACAAATCTTTGCCCGCATCGGCAACCCGCGAACTCCACCACAACCATGGCAGATGCACCTAGCAGCCACAACAGCACAGCCCCCGCTCCAGACACGGGTTACGAAGTAGATGGTGCTGGTAATCCTCCCTTTTATCCCCTTTATCCTTGATAAATGATACAGAATATCATGGATGTTGATGATTAAGTCAGGTCCCTCACATACTGCGCAAGAGTCTGCGCCTACTATCCAGCCGACTACTTCTGCTAACTTACCCTTGAGACAATCAAGACAGCATGTGGGAGGGACGCAGCCAAAGATTCACGATGTGACGGAAAAGTTCACGAGGGCTTGTAATGGTATGCGTAACGACCAAAAGGTTGATGGTGATGGGTGTGGAGGAGGGGCATGATGGCGGGGCTACCCTACGAGCATCGTCATGTCGTTTCCTACCAACCATCATCATCATCTCGAGATGAAAAAGTTTGAACGTGGCTAACTTACAAAAACTCTCACAGCTCTCGAGGTCGGTCAACTCGTCAAAGATGAATATTTTACGCTTTTTGAATCCATTGGGGCTATCGAAGTACGTCTTGCAACGCGTCCTTCAACCCCCATTCCTCTTCTTTCCTGGAATATACTCACATGTGCCAATAGATCATGGACCCTAAAATGGATTCGGGCTTCCTTGTCCCGGGCGAAACTCTAGAAGATGACTATGATACACTTACCCCCCTGCTCCCCGAGGAATTAATAGGCATCATGGACCAACTACTCTGCTACGAAATGGCCTGGCACACGGGCTACCCTCTCTCCCAAACCCTCTTCACATCCGTCTACATTGACAAGCTACTCTGGCCTGAGACCAAGATCCTCTCTCAAGCGCAGTTTTTCCGTGGAGACCTGCCGGATGAGAGACGGCCTGGCCCGTTGTTAGACATACTTCGAGCGTATTGTCTAGCGGTGATCAAAGGGTGTGATTTCGTGATTGCCAAGATAACGGCCAGGGATTACTTTGAGGAGGAGGATTTTTGCACGCATACATACAACCGGGTACTATTTGTGGGCATGCCGATGGATGTCTTCCTCCGCGAACTCGATGCGGCTATCGACACAGTCGCAGACGCCGCCCTTGTCGACATCAACGACGCCCTCCGCCAAGCCATCATCTCACGCCTCGAATTGCGCAAATATCTCCTGCGCGCCCTTGACCTGGATCTGCCCTTAGATCAGACATGTTATTCCTGGCCCCCCGTGCTCGAAGGCATCGAGCGGCTGAAGAGCACGCATCAGCTGGGGAAGATGGTGTCTGGAGCGTTTAGTCCAAAGATGCAACGTCGACTCGCTTCCACGGTACCTCCACGACCGATTGTAGACTTGTCCTTTTCAGACGCTGCGGACAAGCTGAAGCAACTTGCCACCGATTGCCACGAAAGCACCCGCTTTCCCTTGTTACCCCAGGACCCGCTGGAATACCAAGCGTTCCTCTGGCACTACTCTTCCCGCTCGCCGCCACCCCTGACATACTCGAGGTCGTATCTGGCCACGTTGCTGTTCCATCCAGAAGTGCTGGAAACGTCCGTCTCCCTGCCACTGGCGGATGTCAAGAATCTTGTGCTGACGGCGAGTCCGGTGCTGGATCCGACGAACTGGACCTTGTCTCCGCCGCGGAACGCGCTACTGCCCAAGCCACCCAAATTGATGTTTGCCATGCTCATTGACGAGTTTGTGGAGAGGGCGGGACAAGCGTATCTTGATCTGTGGGTTGCCATGAGCCAGAATAGATGTCGGGTAAGACGCATGTTGACACATGTCATCACGGGGTGGGATCTACTGCAAGCAGATGCTAGTTCCATTGACGTGGACATTTCCACCGCGGCCGCACAGGTCGGTGCCGACGTGGGGAGCCAGGTCATGGAGTTTGGGCTGAGCACGTGGGTGTACCACAAGAAGCTTTGGATGGTGGAAAAAGTCATCCTGCTCGGTTTCGAACAGGATATATACCTCCCTGACGAGTACGCTGGCATGTATCTCTTCCTCGGCCTCATCGCGACAAGAAGGAAGGAGTTGTTGAGGAGAGTCGAAGCACACTACATCGTCTTATCGTCATCTTTTCTCAAGGAGAGACGCTTCAGGGAAGTACAAGACGTCGAAGACGCGCAGCCTTTCCTCGCTTCTCTCCTCGCTGGCGCAGAGGGAACGGCAGAGCTGGCACTTGCCATGGCACGTTTCTACATCATCGCGTTGTATCTGGGCAAGTTGCCCATGCCGCGCCGCACTCCTTTTTCCACAGACAAACTCCGTTACGAAGTCCGCATGAAACCTTTTCTCGCTCTCTCACCGCCCGAAGCACCGCCTTTTGAAGACTTCCAAGCACACAGCCAGCCGTATGGCCCGCCGCCGTCATTGGCGGATCCACCGCCTGAGGCCTTTGTCAGAGATGTGAGGGACGAGGGGTCGAGTCTCTGGCTTGAGGTAGACACACATCTTAAAGCGGCCAAGGCGGCGTTTACAGAGTATAAGAAGCTGGGGGCTGAGGCTGCAAAGGCGAAAGGTGTGGAGGCTAGTTGGAGTGAAGAGATCAAGAGTCTGTTGGCGAGCTGTGTTAGTCTTGGACTGGCGGTCAAGGAGATTAAAGATGCTGTTATGGTTGGAGATGAGGGGGCGGAGGTGGGGAAGCGCATTGGGATTGAGATTCCGGAGGCCGGGGCTGGGAAGAGGTATGCTGAGGGGTGGATTGTTGGGAGGGTTAGTAGGGTGTAAGGTGGTCGTTGGGAGGTGGTGGGTATTGATGATCTGCAGTAGGCAGCACGATGTGAACAGTTCGGATAGGTTGTCGTGAGTATCTTCTTATGTCGATCTATAACGGCACCAGCTATAACTATCCTAGCCAGACTCGCCACAAGGAAGCTATGGCTACTATCTTATCTGAGACCTCGTCCATTCTGGATCAATGCATATATTCACAGTAGTGATCGGCGTTCTTCTGATCTGGACTAGCTAAATATTATCCAAAGATAGAGCAATCCTTCCTCGCATACGTTGCAACTCGCGGCGCCAGCTCCAATTCGCCACGTCAATGACAGCTTCCGCGGCCATGGTGATGGGAAACATTACAGCTGGCCAGATCCGACGTTTGATGAATTCGGTCGTTTTGAGACCCCATCTTCGTCCTCGACGTCTGTGTAAAGCGTAGTCTGTGCGCTCCTGCGGGGAGGAGCCTTCTTCAGGATCTGTTGGGTGGGGCTCGTCGACTGTGTCATTCAGCTGGATTCGTCTGTCCCGGAAAGGTCCCAGAATGCGCCAACTGGACCATTGGGATCTATCTGGTGAGCCTGCGGTCTCTATTACGATGACTTTACATACAGATGAGAAGGCGTCCGTTCCTGAAGTACGATCTGATTTTCAGAAGGTCGACTCCAAATCTGTCTCGTCTCTTGTTCTCGATGAAGCGCTCTATTCTCTCAATCCAGCTCCATTCTTTGATCGAGCTAACGCAGCCCCATCTCAATTCCCGTATGACCGTTCGCCACCCACGACCCCCATGGAAGTACCTCGCAAGGAACGAACCTCTCCAGGTTATAAACCTCAAAAAGAACGCCTGGTTGAGCAGAACGGTACCCGCAAAGCTAACAAGGACAACAAAGACCATGGTATCTGAGATGAGCAGCCCGCCCAGTGAGACCCAGGCACCTTCTGCACAGCCCACTGTTATGTAGATGAGTAAAAGAACCCAGGTGATTGTCGGCACGACCAGGACCAGATATGTTCCCCAATCGATAACCAATGGAGGCACCGAACCGCTCATCCACCGTAGGAGGAATATGAAAGTAGCTATAACTCCACCACCCATCTTTTCGAGTATGAGCGTGAAATACCATAGCGGGTCCTTGTTCGCACAGTTGTCGATTGGTCAATTTAGCTCCAAACCCAAATGCTCCTATGGTCCAATACATGAGCCATGCTCCAAGGCCTTCCATGATGATGGCTGGTGCAATTCCATAAACAACTATGCTGAAGAGCTGGAATGCCCAGGTATATTCCCAACCCCGCTTGCCTACACGTGCCCGGAGGAGGTTAGCTATCTCGGCGTTTCGATGCTTGAGTGCTACATCACCTTGCACAAAGTCTGAGTCGGGAACATCTTCTGTCCATGGTACCATGTCCAAGGCCGATGTCTGGGATTGAAACGGCTTTAGAGGGCTCAAATAGCCGTTTTGGATCAAAGCCGAGATTTCAAGAGTCCAGTAACACGACTAAGATCTCGCGAACGTGCAGCTTAGACGATAAGCCTCGAGTAAGGATCTTGCTTGCACAGGGGTATCTTTTGTTGACTATCAACTTGTAACACGTTGGAACAGCTAGGCTATAGATAGTTATCTCTGGATTTCGATCTGTCTATTCTAGCATACGTATTTGACTTTCCGCATCTGACGTCCTCTTAGAGTACTCTGCCTCTTCTTGCTTAAGTGCTGAAATACGTGCAGACTTAAAGCTATGCGTATAGCCGTCTAGCCGGTGCGACTGAGCCGAACCACCCATATTATTTGGTCGTCCGGCTTGTGACGAACAACTGCTGAACAGTGACTTGCGAAACAGGGGTTTAAAAGTGGCGATAGAGCTGCCTACTATGCCAATGCCTAATTCCACAAACGTCCACATGCCCAGAGTGGCAGCGTTATTTAGGTAGTCCTTGGTGCTAGTGTTGGAAGCGAAGTATACAAGACGGATGATCGTTGCAAAACTAGCACTATACATACGTCAGTTTAGCTAAACATACAGCTTGCAAATCGTGTACTTACAGAAAACCCAAGGCAAATAGGGAAAGGACGCCGATTTTTGACATGAGTCGGAGCTGCACATCCCATAAGACGAATACAGGCAGAATTGCGCAGGCCAAGTCCGACACGATGGACGTGGCTGATAAAAAAAAGGTGATAGCCCTAAGCACATCGGGGCTGCTACAAGTCCCGGCGGTAAGATCCCAATTAGCTGCGACTGTAGTACACCGTGAAAGCAATGCCACAGTTACGGTGATGGTCGCTGCAGTACTCAGGGCCATTACCGTGTACAGTATCGTCTTGTAGGCCCTGCTTTTCGCGAAGCGGAGCAGGCTAGCACAGATACTGCACTTGATAGCCAGTCCTGCCGGCGCGTAAAAGAGTCCAAAAATCCAATACCACTGTATCTAGTCAGCTCGAACAGTAAAGAGCCATGTTATTTTGAGATGTACCTTGGCACCCACAATCAGGGAATTGTAATCTATTTTCTTGTCCGGCCTGCCGATGCCATGGGAGATGGATACGATGGAGCAAGATACAGAGAGTGAGAATAGAATCTAGGTACTGTCAGACGTGCATCATCGGACAGAAAGTGAACATTTTTCATTACCAAGCCCACGACTATTAGCAAATCATCTACACCCAGGCTTCTGATAAATCTACGAACCAATAATCGAAGGATAGCGGTAGCCCAGGAAAGCGCAAGCATGACCGAGGTCAGAGTGACCACGGTGGTTGCAGGGATGATGTCAAGCGCCATACCGTCTTCGGCGACACTGACGAAGGATGGTAAGGATTGTACGTACGGTACAGACAAAGCGCGTTCTTACTGACCATATATAGACCATCAATCGCGCCCTATTAGAAGACCTACTGACGTAGCCTCGTTTTAAACTTCCACTTGATTGTGTGGTAGGCATAGCCACCAGGGTAGCAGCTACGGAAGAAGTCCCGTAGGCTAGTGATACGATCCTAGGATAGTTAGCGCGTAGATCTAGCGGCGATCACAGCTCCCCGTTTCCCCGTACAGATCCGGGATACGCTCTACTCGAGTGGAGGGAAGTCTGATTTGAGGCGCTCCGCATTGCGTGGAGAGTTATTGGGCGCAAGGATAGTATGCTCAGTGTTTTAGCTTCGCAATGGAGTGCGCTGTCAGTTTCGCTATCTCTAGCTATTATGTCTAAAGGAGCGCGCTACCTCGTCGGAGCATGCTATGGTATAAATCCATTAAGTAGGGAAGAAAATGCTTCTGGGGTTGTCTTCCAGTCTCAGTAAGATAGCTTTGTTAGCGAAAACAACCAGCACTAAGACATGTCAGCCAGCCAAGGCAAGTGAACAACTCCCAATTGAGGTGACTTTGCGGGCTCGTGTGCTGCGTTCTATCAGAGGTGCCGAGAGAGGTCGTCAGGCTCTGCTGTGTCCAGGTGTGTTGGAGCGCGACCATCAAACCTTCGAAATTTTGGCGGCGAACAACCGCTTCCGAGTCAGCACTCAATGCAACGACGACAACCTCAGACCGCTTTAGAGATAGCAGCTCGTATGTCACATTCATACACAGAGTAAGTCTTACATTTGAAACTCGCAATGCGCCCTTGCGGCACTCATCGATCAGAGAGCCACAGAATCTGATCCACCGCCCCCAAAGCTCGGCATGCCAGCCCCTCAAAGTTCAGGCTCACTCACCAACCCCCCTCCATGTCTTCCAACGACCCTAGGGCCGTTATAGCTCACTGAAAATGTTTTCGCGTTCCTGATCAGATGGCGAGAGATTTTTTTCGATGTATCGTGCACGGCCGTTGTCATGTAAATGGGGACAGTGCAAAGAAGAAGCGCTGACACGCTCAGTCCCGATTAGGTTGTTAATCAGAGAAACTGCTAGACCCAAGACGGATTAGCTGCATATTACTACCCCCGCCGCATACTGAATCGAGGAAACACCCCACTCAGCAACGCCAAACGCCGAACCATCGTCCCATCAAATCATCACCATTATAGAATAGGCTTACATGTTCTTCACGATAGCCCGAGCTTGGATCTTTTTTGATGCACACTGTAGCGCAGTGACTATCGCCTTTCTCACATTAATGCCCCGAAATGGCAAGGTTCACTCCGCCTGGTAGTGGTTCCTAGCCGTACAGAGCATCAAGACGATTCGACACACTGGGCACTGCAAAGAAATGCTACTTAAGCCCGATAGACCCCATGGGCTCTACGCCGCTTGCTAGCACGTCGTTTCATTGATTTACTTCTCGTTGAAATATGGATTCTCGCGATGGTTACACATGGACGCCCACCGACGGCCTCAAAGCGGGCGTGCCGTCCCTCGGCGTCATAACACCTTCTACAAACCTTTCGGAATCAGAATCGGAAGAATTCTACGATGTCATCGTTGTGGGCGCTGGCTACTGCGGGCTCACAGCCGCGCGCAACGCCGCGGTGGAAGGGTTGAAAGTGTTGCTACTGGAAGGCCGGGATCGCATTGGCGGCCGATCCTGGTCATCAAACATCCAAGGTTATCCCTTTGAGATGGGGGGGACATGGGTGCACTGGGGCCAATCCAACACTTGGAGAGAGATGGTAAGATATCAGATGATGAATGAGGTGGAGAAGTCGTTTGATTTCTCGCATGGTGTCAATCACTATGAATTGAATATTGGGCTTCAAGGCTCTACCATGAGCCACGACGAGGAGGTCTGTTGCAAAATATCGTTATAGAAAGAGTAACCTACTGATGAGATGAAGGATGCACTGCTTATCGCAGCGTTGAAAAAATTCACAAACATAGATGGAGCGTGTGGGAGAAACATGATTCCTTTACCCTACGACATGTTCCACGTTGCCGATGCGACGCACCTTGATGATCTCTCCGCTCAAGATCGCATCGATGAGATTGCACCATCACTATCGCCACAGGAGCGCGCCGCCGTCGAATCCTTCGTCCTGCTATGCAGTGGGGCCACTCTTGCGACAACGAGCTTCCTCGAATTCATGCATTGGTGGGCTCTGTGTGGCTACACCTACGCAGGCTGCATAGACATGCTTATCACCTGGAAGTTCAAGGGTGGACAATCGAGCTTCGCAATCAAATTCTTCCAGGAAGCACTTGCAACGAAGCGTCTCGCATACGCTTTCAACAGCCCCGTGAACAAGATTCAGGATACGGGTCGAACAGTAAAAGTCACAACGCGGGATGGCCGCCGGTACGAAGCAGCGCGACTCATCTCAGCCATGCCTCTGAACGTCTTGGGCGAAGTGACTTTCGAGCCGCCGCTTTGTACTGGGAAACGAGAGGCTATTGCGACGGGTCATGTTAATCAATGCGTCAAGGTTCACGCAGAGGTGTCGAACAAGGATCTTCGATCTTGGACAGGCGTTACATATCCGCACAACGAGCTCATGTATGCCATTGGCGACGGAACAACACCTGCAGGAAATACACACATCGTCTGCTTTGGCGGTAGTAACAAACATATCGACCCTGAGGACGACATTGACGCAACGAAGCGTGCAGTTACGAACATGTTCGTGCAGCAAAAAGACCAGCCTAACATTGAGAGATTAGTATTCCACAACTGGTCGAAAGATGAGTTTGCAAAGGGTGCGTGGTTTTTCTCATCTCCTGGCTTCCTCGCGAAACATCTGGATCATATGCGGGAGAGGCATGGGAATGTACTGTTTGCGAACTCGGATTGGGCACTTGGTTGGAGGAGTTTCATTGACGGTGCGATTGAGGAAGGGACGAGGGTTGCTTTTGAAGTGCGAAAAGAATTGACGGAGTCACTGGACCATGGTGGGAAAAGCAGTCTGTAAGAAGAGATGATGTATAGTTTCTGTAGCATAAGAAAACATCCTTATCAGTCAGCAACAAACCTTCTTCTGCGCTCAGAAAGTATTTACTTTCCTTTGCATGTACACTAGGTGGCCGAGTAGACCGTGTGTACATTGAGGGTATAGCTTAATTGATCATCCCAGAAGTCAACCATTGCGGTATCTTACTGGATTCCTTCGAATATGTCGTACTCGTACTGCTTTAGTATACTCACATTAAGCCATGCGCCACACACTACTAGAAGAGGAGATCTGGAGACTAGCCAGATATGGAAAAGGCCGCTAGCGCTGTCGCAAAATCAGAAAGCGCCTACCTCGGCTTCCGCTTTCGCGCAGCCATACCAAGTATCTTTTTCCACTCCTACTAAGCCGCACACGTCGCAGATATGCCAGCACTGCAGACGCAGTACAATCCCTATGGATGTTAGTGTAGTGGACTCAGAGCAGGTGAACTGCTGCGACAGCCGTGAACCTACGTCGTAGCCAATCTACCAAGTCATCAACCCTATTGATCTGGGAGTAAACAAATGTCTGAAGCAGTAACTAGGAAGAAAGAGCGGGGCTGTTTCCAGTGCTCACGCCGTAGGGTCGTTTGCGATAGAACCGAGCCATCGTGCCTCAAATGTGCGAAGAAGGGTATCGGGTGCTCTGGACTGAGCAGGATACGATTTGCTGAAGGAGTGGCTAGAAGGGGTCGGCTCAAGGGATGCAGGATCCCGAAGACTAAAGGAGATGGTGGATGCCAGGAGTTGCCAACTATCACCAGGTTTCAAGCAGCACTAGTCTGGCTGGGTGAGGACAGAGCTACAAAGAGGAAATGCGATGTGAATGGGGGCACTGACACGAAAGACCCGACGAAACCGACATCCGATGCACGACAAGAACCAGCAAACGACGGAAATCTAAGAGTTTCTTCTCTGGAGCTTAACAGAACTGATAAAGAAGGTAACACCCGAGTGGAAGACATCTGCCGAAGTGATGATTCGCTTGTGACTGCGTACTCCCGTCACTGCAATGTCGTTCCTTGGATCGCACCAGTAACGCCAACATTACGGATGCTCTTTTCATATTGTATGTTAATGGTCATCCTGGATCAAGTCTCAGATATCGCCCACTGACCCCAACACAGTCTCCGATGTCGTCGCTCCGGTCATGGTCGTTCTTGATGACGACACGAATGGCTATAGATCTCTAGTGCTTCCAATGGCAATCGAGGATGAAGTTTTACGTCGGGCAGTGAGTGTTGTCGCTGCGCAACATCTCAGTCGTCAGCGACCCGAACTCCAGAAAGCCGCTGAAGCTGGACGTGCCGCCGTCATTTCACGATTGCGTAGCGACTCTTTGCAGCAGTCTGCGGAGAAGGTGTTCAACAAGTTCACGTGGGCGACTCTGATTGTGCTGCTGGTAGGCGAGACAGTGACGGGGAGTGCGGATTATGGCTTCCTCATCCAGATGCTGCTCAGCTTGTCCTTGAGCAATCCTGGCCGAGACGCCAATTCTGTTTTACTGAAATTTTTGCAAGCGCAGACTCAACTGTATGTAATCTAGAGGACTACCATACTGCTTCTAACACGTGATAGGTTTGAGCTGCTTGGGGTACCACTGCTTGGCGAAGAAGTCGGCCTACTGACGACGATGAAAGCCACGGAGTCTCTGATGAGCTGGCTGGCATATCCACATCTCGCAGAGAACAGTGACGATCGACGCCTTGCGGATCTGATACGGCAATGTTTCATTTCCGCATGCGACATATATATGCGATCCGCGGCCAACGCCGAAACAAATCCAACTTTCCATGAATCCATTCAATCACATTCCATTCAGCAGCTCATTGGTATGGTATCGCAAATTTCGCCTGACACTCGTGGTGCTCACGCACTGGTCTGGGTATACTTTGTCGCCGGAGCAGCTTCGACCGACCAAGGTCAACGGGATTTCTTCGTGCACCGCATGGAACTGGTTCACTCCCGTACGCAGTTTCAAAATGTTTCTACTGCGATACAAAGCCTCAAGAACATATGGGCGCGCGGGCATGGAGGACGCTGGACCGCCTGTCTTCCTCAATTATCTAACGTGCTAGTCATGTAGGGCATATGCATAAGCATTTCACTTCTGGCACAACAGATCTATCGCCTTCAAAGATTTCCAGTGCACCTCAGTCCCAATCATGTTTAATCTACTCTGGTGCTGTCTTGGTTCATACACATACGCTGTGGTAGCGAGGTCACAGAGCTTTGGATCTAGCACTACACAAGAGCCAAAGTTTCCATTGTTATCAGTGGCTTGTGTATCTTCTAATCAAGCTGCAAGGCAATTCCAAGCTTCTCTGCGACAAGCTCCTCACTCAACTTCCATAGTCTGTGTGCCTTTTCTTTGCTATCTGGATACGGCGGCACATCTATGACTTGACAGTTACTCAAGAATACACCTTTCTCTGGCGTTAACTTTTGATCTAGCGCAGCTACTAACGCGGTCGCAGCACCTTGGTCGATGGTCTTCTCGAATAGATTTGGTAATTTTGCCTTTTGCTCTTTGGCTATTATGCCCAACACCTCGTCCGTTGCTTGAGTCTTCACCCCTCTAGGGTGCAGCGCGAAAGCAAAGATACCTTTGTGTGAAAAGAGTGTGTTCTAGTGAACAGCGAATAGTACGTTAGCTGCTTTGCCTTGTTCGTATGCAATCTGTGCGGAGTAACCTTCGTGCTCCTCAAAGCTGAATATCTCCTGGATGTGAATGAGACTAGGTACGCCGCGGAGTGGTTAAGTCTATCTAATTTGCCCTTACTGAGACTATTGTTGAGGAATGGATATTATTCTATGACCCTATCTCGAGAATGATAGCTGTGAGGATTTAACCTCGGTCTTCTAGGTATGAAAGTTGATGGATCATTGTTCCTGTCGATGTTGCGAAAGCGGGAATCGAGACGTCCGCCAACTACTCGCTACCAAGTGGCCGATAACATGTACCGATATGCGCCTTTTCTCCTAGTCTTCAGGGACTTGAAAGCACGCAATTAAGAAGCGTAGAGTCCTAAGATAGTGTTTTGGCATCCCAGATGACAATCCTGATATGAGTATGACATTCAACCTTGGCACGTAATTGGAGAGTGAGCGACGATAGACTGCATGCAGCCTGGAGATAGTATACGCAACGATTTTGAACCGGCTTACTTGCCGCCATTTACACGATTGAGGCTTGCATTACCTAGCCCTTAGTTTATGTGATACTCAACAAACTGGTTTTCCAGACTAATTTCGCTGCCATCGTTCCTGCTCTGCGACTTTCTCCTCGCAACTTGACCTTGAAGTGCAGTGGGACTAATGATTGAGACCGAGTTAGCCAGCTCGCCATGCTTGCGCATTACTATGGGGCTCGGTAGTCCGCATAATCGAATCAACCGATCATTGACTTGTGTTTCTGCCGAGCAAACGAGTAGGCGAAATCTCCCTGGTTCGTCGGAGATGCTGACATAGCAAATCCTTCGCTTCAATTCCGCCAACAAGTTACACAGATATATCTGAGTTGATATGAATCTGAGGAACCATCTGGGCACTTTTACTCCGTCCATCCAGCGAGTAAGATATATGTTCAATTTGTCCCTCCTTGGCTTAGCAAGTAGTTTTTCCCACTGTGTTCGATCTCTCCAGCCTGGACTTGTGGCCCGAGCGCTAAGGGGCGTAACCTCGAGGGCTAGTTTGGGGTTTCGGGGCGGGAAGAAGAAACCCGACACCTTACATCCGATGTTCTCCGCCCAGCTTACCCACTGAAGCATCGATCGCATATTCTCCAAATGAGAGTTCCTTTCAAGGGCCTCGAAAGTTCTGCTTGTTGCTTGAAAGGATACGCAGCCGCAAATGACCCCAGTATCTTCGGCAAGTACCGACAAGATACGCTGAGCAGGGTCTATGGATACTCGCTGATGAGCACGTTCCTTCTTTACCATCTCTTTAGTCTCAGACGAAATATGGGGATGGCCCCTGAGAAGATCAGTACCAGGAAATCCTGGCAAGTCTCGCCACGCGTTGCTCTTGAAGGTAGACCAATCCGGAACCCATGACGGAGTGTTTTGCATTCTTCGCGTGGCGGCTATAAACAGGATTCGCAGGTTTCCAGTCACTTGTAGCAGACTCACGGTCAGCTGCCAGTAGACCAAGGGTATCTGCGTCCCATCAGCGGCATCGTACGCGGGTTTAGGAAGAACAGTTGCTCCAAGCTTGGGTAGAATGGCCCAGATACCGTATGCCATATCCCTTGGATTGGTAGCTGCTCTCTGATATAGAGCGCCCACCAGGGAGTCTGACCCAGTGTCATCGAGGTCGCGTCGAAAGGGATTGAAAAAGTCGCGCACCTCTATCCATGCGTATAACACGGTTCCAGGAATCGCACCAACAGTCAGGATCATGTACACCAGTTCAGTACCGTAATCAAAACGAAAATTGATTCCCAGTTCGGGAATCTCCGTAGAACAGGTACCGACAATACCGACCAGAAGGGCTGCTGTTAGACATGCCAGCACAAAACAAACCCAGGCAATCTTGAGAGTCCGACGTGCTGCGAGAACTTTCCTTACAATCTCTTCGTGCTCTTGTAGAGAATGTAGTACGTTAGGCTCCGCGGGTCGAACAGCAGAGCTTATCTTACCCCTATCGAAGGCGATGCTCTCCCATGTAATGATGACTTTCGGGAAGTTTGGCCCAGAGGTACTCCGCAACAACAGGAGCGCCCATTCTAGATCTGACCACTTAACATGTTCAGATCCACATACAACCACGGGGTGTGAAGCTAGTAGGATCTCTTGATAAGTCCAAACTCGACCTCTCCACGGCCGGTCGAGAACGTAGATGACATCATACCAGTTGACATATTGCACCCGGCGTGAAACACAAGCTAGCACAGGCTTCTTGTTTTCTTTGACAATCAGCTTGATACAGTCAAGAGATAGGGGGCTGCCTACGCTGAAACGGCAGTGGGTGATATCCGAAACTCAACCCAGCAAAAGAAGAACGCAAAGCTGCAACATAAGGTCGATATCGTGGCGGTTCGTCCGGCGCTGTTTCAACAAATGTACGGAGTCCGCCTTTCGACATGTATCTCATGACTCGGTCAGACCTATCATCCCCACGGCCCAACCATATGTACACCTGCCGGGCCTTGGTGTATATGTCTCCCATGAGAGGAATTTGCCACTCTTTTTCCTGACTGGTCTTTTCTTGGTTGATACATATTGCGTCCACCCAGATGACCAGTCCCTGGAGCTTCTTACTCAGGTGCCATAAAGCTGAGTAGCAATTCTCGGTGACCGGAAACAGAACACCATCACATACGATGCTGCGCTTATGTTCCGGGTCACCCCACACGTACGACAATGCCGTGAAGTCGGGTTGGCGATCGAGATGGATAACGCGCAAAGTACAATTGACAGGTGTGCCTTCGATAGCGTCATTGAGAATAGGTTGTACATCGAGGACTCGTATAGTGTTCGAATTAGGACAAAGCGCATGTCTCTCGTACACGTTCTGGGCATCTTGTGAGGTCTGCTTGAGATGCTGTGTATGCAAGGTTATATCGGCCATGATCGTTGGTAAAGTGGGCGTGTAAGGCTGACGCAGGCTGAGGACTGGTATTATGCAACCTCAGGATGGCATTGACGCAGAAAGGTAGCACTGCCACTAGGTAGCTTCTGAAGATCGGGATGATCAGACAACAAGAGTTCCAATGTGAGCTCATAGGGAGTGAGAAAGAGAAAAAGTGAGGACGCTGCATTATCGAGCGAGGAAGGCTGAGAGATATCCCCCGCTATACCATGTCCGGTGCGCCACGATCCCAAGGCTTTGTCAAGGCGATAGTGAGCCGGCCGAGATATGTCTCCTATTGTCGCGCTTATACCTGACGTGCGCTATCCTCGAAACACTTTGTTAGAGCGAAGCGCAAGGCTTTGCTGTATGAGTGGGTTGTGAGGAAGCGCGATGTCATCGTCGCGTTTTGGTCGTGAATGGCGATGACATGCGCTGTTGGCGCCCCTGTTTGGTGTGCGTGTTATCTTTCGAGAAATTCCGCGGCACGCAAGTTCATTTGTCTTGAAGCTTTTTCCGAAACACCATGCGCGGGCGAACTGTGTGAGCTTTGAGGTGTGCTCAGGAGACCTCGGGACGCTACAAGCGTGCACGAGCGTGGCCACCCTCGTCACCCCGCACTCGGGTTTACCTCACCGTTACAAATCCCACCAGCGATGTACGTGCCACTCGAAATCCGATGGCGCATGCTTTTAAAACGAGCATACGTACTGGGTAGACATTCCTAGACGACAATGACGTAACCGGGTGGGTGATCCCATGAACAGACACCGCTCGTTAATGATACCAGACGCCTGGAAGACATCAGCGGCGCTTACTGACTGAATGCGTTACTCGACTCTTAAGGTTTGAAAACTGGAAACGTATGAACGTAAAGATGCTGTTGATAATATACGAGAGAGTGTTGGAAGGGTCGTACAACTGGAAACCTGGATCCGAACACATAGCTGGACACGCATCAAGGCGATCATCTACTGTCAAGTCCAGTCTACAAAGATATAGACGTTTTACCGAAGGCGTGAGCTTACATGAACCACATAACGCACACCGTGATCAGATTGCATAATGGCTTAGTCACTGGGTATCTGCTTCGTTTGACTGAGATCACCGGCGAGACGACATTGAACAACCGCGACTACCTGAGTCTGGATGTCTGGATATAAGCTGGCTTTCTCACATACGGAAGGATGACCTCGGAAGTTCCATCGTGAAGCTCGCGGGTTGACCGAGGTTCTGGCAGCATTGCAGTCATTGTTGATCACTCATCAACTCTGCTAAGCTAGATGACGTCTCCCAGTGTTGCGTCAGCACAGACTGTGTGATGAGTAATTGCTAACCCCAGTGAAGGGGTTCTGTGTCTGTGTGAGCACTGAAAAGATGCAGGGAAGCTTAATGAGATGCTCAATAACGGCCCCGATCTCCAATACGTAAGGCGGAACAACTAAACCTACAGTCTTCGCCAACCGCGGCCTATAAGAAGGGATGCACCCTACTATAGCAAACGTACAAGGCCAGCAACACACTTGTCTACATTCAACATCAATACCACAACTTCACGATCTCGATCGGCACTATGTCTACCCCATCCCTACCCCCAATAGTTCCCTACACATCCATGGACGTTTCAGGCGATGAGCGAAGCTCAGCCATCGATTTTGTCAATCGGCTCAACTTTCTCTTTGAAGAATGGGACACACCAAAGATCCTACAAGCCTTTGTTCCAGATGCGAAAGTTTTGCATGTCCACGGCACACTTCATGGACATGAGGATATCATCGAGTTCTGGAAGAAGGTATACCCTACTTTCATACCCGGTGTTCATCGGCACGCTTCCAATCATATTGTGGACCGAGACGAGGAAACTGGTGGCGTCTCTGTGCGCTACCATAACTATCTCTACCGCTACGCATGGCCAGACGACACCGAGGGGATCAAGGGCACTGTGTTACAGTATAAGGAGGACACGGAAGGATTGCCAGCACTCTGGAACGGAGTCACGATGATGGACCGATTGGTTCTTTCAGCAGATGGGTGGAAGCTCAAGGAACGAGTGCTTGGCGGATTGGTGGCTAACAAGAAGCTGATGCCTGATGCTAAATTGACAAAATGAGACATGATATTAGGAACAACTCTAGACAGAATATATGTTCCTAAACCCTTTCAGATTGAATACAGCACATATTCTACCCCTCTATGGCAATCAAAGATCTGTAATTTGACAGGTATGTTGCGAGACATGTGCATAAATTTGGGAAAATGGCACTCCAGATGCATAGAGGTCAAAGAGACTACCAGAGAATGAAGAAGCTAGAGGGGCGCGTAATGTCATGCTCTGAGTGTGACTGAATCCATCTGCAAGAGTCATGCGCGACGTGACCTTGGTGACAGTGATGGGCGGTGGTGCGAAAGTGAGCGACAGATTATCGGTGCACATTGCTGCAAGGGTCATTTGCGTTGGAAACCCGCATATTTGTGCCGATTTCGACTGGATATACGACCGTGCCGAAAACTGCAGACGCGCATCAAGCAGCCGATTGAGCAACAACTTGCTCGTCCCAAGGCCACAGATCTCCAGGCCATAGATGATGCGGCGAATGATACGACGTCATGAGACTTCTTGGTCGGCAGCGCAAGCAATATACATGCCGCAGCGCAATAGATTAAACCGCCCGAGGTGAACCGGGAAACTCAACCTCGTAAACCAGCGTTGAGCCCTGTTTTCATCTACTGAACCGGGTTGCAGGTATTCGCTCTGTGGGGGCGCCACACGCATCGCGACGTCGAAAAACATAGTAATGAAGATTTCGCAGCGCAATGGAGGTTGCATGGCTCGGGAGGATGCTGAGGTGGAGGCACACGCGAAGGCTTGTGTTGGAGCGCGCTAAGGGCCAGAGCAACCGAGCTCCGCCTTCTCTAGACTCTACCCAACCACGTCCCACGAACCACCCGCCCACCGAACCCTCATCTGCGCTAAGTACCATTGCAGTTGCACCGACCGACCGCCATGGACGCGACAATGTTCATATATGAAGTCGAGACAATCTAGTACCCCTCCGTCTCTAGTCAGCCTCAATCTTGCGTTCGCTTCTAACGACGTCAAGACATTCCAAGCTTGTACTGCACCAAGAGCCACCGGCACAGACCCAGGACCCTGCTCGGCAACCGGAGTACACTGCCTAGTACCCGTTGGTAGCACATCACCTCTAATACACCATCATCAAATGTGGAGGCGGGCCGAGTCAGGAGGCAGCACGTTCTGTGCATGCTTCGAGAAGATCTGGGGGCGCAGGTACCATGTCGACATGGTCAACTGACCGAAAGTATGTCTGGGGAAGTTTTGAAACGCATCAACGGCGGCATCACGGACATTGACACCGGCTGAAGTAATTTGGGTATTGATGAAGGCTAAGTTGATCGCCAGTACTAGGGTTGAGCGAGAACATACATATATGTCTTCCTGACGACGGTGTTGTTCTTCACGCACTCCATCTCACAATCTCTTCTTCGGTCAAGATGCTATCCAACATCCTTCTTACTGCTGCGCTCGCAGCAGGCGTGGCTCAGGCCTTGCCCCAAGCGACCAGTGTCACGAAGACTACCTCTACGGCTCGCGCCACGACCACCGCTGCAGCAACTGGTAACCCTTTTGCTGGCAAGGACTTCTACGCCAACCCATACTACTCGTCTGAAGTCTACACTCTGGCCATGCCTTCGCTTGCTGCATCTTTGAAACCCGCTGCATCCGCCGTCGCCAAAGTCGGTTCATTCGTTTGGATGGACACGATGGCCAAGGTGCCCACCATGGACACCTACCTCGCCGATATCAAGGCCAAGAACGCTGCAGGAGCAAAGCTCATGGGAACCTTTGTCGTCTACGACCTGCCCGACCGCGACTGCGCAGCCCTTGCTTCCAACGGCGAGCTCAAGATCGCCGAAGGCGGTGCAGACAAGTACAAGACGCAGTACATTGACAAGATTGCCGCCATCATCAAGAAGTACCCGGACGTCAAGATCAACCTTGCCATTGAGCCCGATTCTCTGGCTAACATGATCACAAACATGGGCGTTCAAAAGTGCGCAAACGCCGCGTCAACCTACAAAGACCTCACTGTCTACGCCCTCAAGACACTCAACTTCCCCAACGTGGACATGTACCTCGATGGCGGTCACGCCGGCTGGCTAGGCTGGGACGCCAACATCGGGCCAGCTGCAAAGCTATACGCCGAGGTATACAAGGCGGCTGGCTCGCCCCGTGGCGTCCGTGGTATCGTCACCAACGTCAGCAACTACAACGCCTTCCGCATCGCTACCTGCCCTGCCATTACCCAAGGAAGCAAGAACTGCGACGAGGAGCGCTTCATCAATGCTTTCGCTCCTTTGCTGAAGGCTGAAGGTTTCCCAGCTCACTTCATCGTCGACACTGGACGCAGCGGTAAGCAGCCCACTGGCCAGCAGGCTTGGGGTGACTGGTGCAATGTTTCGGGCGCTGGCTTTGGCATCCGCCCTACTACTAACACTGACAATGCGCTTGTCGATGCTTTCGTTTGGGTCAAGCCCGGTGGCGAGGTATGTAATGGTCTTTTGAAAGGTTGTCTGATGAAATGCATGCTAACGGTAGTGTAGTCTGATGGTACTTCTGACCAGTCTGCTGCGAGATACGATGGCTTCTGCGGCAAGGCTTCTGCTTTCAAGCCTGCGCCTGAGGCGGGTACTTGGTTCCAGGCTTACTTTGAGATGTTATTGAAGAACGCCAACCCTGCTCTCGCATAGAGTGGAAACACTGGGGTTGAATAGAAGATTGGGACTAGACCTGTGTAAGCATAGAAGGGAGAGTCAGAGGATGCACTGTACATAGCCACGATAGCATCTTACTCTTCAAAGCCAAGATTGAACGAACTTGTGAATGAGGAATTGGTATGATTGGTCTCTTCGCGTTTGTCAAGCTCTCCTCTGTGTCGACTTCAGTGTATGCAGCTGTTCATGTTCAGCCCTGGTGTGTACCCACGTGGGGGTCTGGCAGCGGGAAGCCACATGTCTTGGCGGAGCTAACAACGGCCGATCTTCACTTTCGCGCGACTCTACGCCACACTTGACCTGACAGGCCGCCCCCCACTACTCCTTCACCACTACCCTTTGACGTACTAAACCGAATCATCATTTGCGCGCATCGCTTCCCCCTACACGTGCGATTGCTCCACGCTCGTTCACCTCGCAGCGCACCCATTGCGCCCACCAGACACTCATGCGGCTCCAGTTCTATCGATAAGGCAGCGGAGAGGGCAATGCAACGCCCCCAGCTTTCACCTCTGCGGTCGAGACTGCTTCCATACCTCGCCGCTACAGGCGCCTGTATCGCGCTATGGAGCTCCCCGATACCTGGCGCCCACGCTGCCGAAGTCCCTGCGGCCCCCGACCACGACGTCCTTGATAGCCCCGTACTTTACGCCCTTCCCAACGGCGAAATGTCGCAGATTGGGCATGGAGGACACAATCGCATAGAGAGTGACGGCTATGAGCCGGACTTTGCCTACCTCGATCGCAGTCTGATTGGGCGGCAGGCCGACGTGCTTGACACGTTGGTCAACAACGAGGGGATGCCAAAGGACATCAACCCGGAGGAGACGATGCACTTTGTGTTCAAGAAGGGCGAATTGCGCGTGAGAAGTGCTCTTGACGTTCCCACGGAAGCTCTGGAAGCACGGGGAACGGAGAATGTTTCGGACGGAGTTGGATCGGCGGATGATGTTGCGCCTGGCACAGGCAATGCGAGTGACGAGGATGAGGCTGGACTGGACAAGCGCCAGTCTGGTGGCAGTCGCGTCTGGCTAACTGCCAACACTTGTCGTCAGCCTATGCCGAACGGAAATACGACGGACGCCATGAAGAACCATCCTCAGCTCGTCATGTACGTCTCCACATCAGCGCAGAATCAGCGGCCAGGCCCAGATGCAACGCAAGACACTCTAACCAACATAACGGGCGTGCTGTTCGATGGTGGCTACGCCAGTTTTGAGCTCAATGCTACGTCAGATGTGTACATTGGCATTGGAGCGCCCAAGCTAGAAGAAGACTGGTTCGGCAGCTGGCATTTTGAACTGGCTGCCAGCACCGACGGACCCTACCACAGCTACAACGCCACTGAACCGTTCCTGTACATGGTGGATACTGACAGCGAGTCTGCGTTATTCATCACGTACGACCTGGGCGATTCGAACAAGACGGAGGATGTCGATAAATGGAAGGCGCAGAACCCTTTCCACATGTACGCTTTTCCAGATGACGAGTGGACTCCAGTTACGGGGCTGGAACGGTCATATTGCGCGCTCAAGGAACAGTTCAATGTGAACACCACGAGGAACTTCACCATTGACACGAGTATCACGACGAAGTTTAGCGGCGACAGCTTCATGCCCAAGAGCCAGTTCCATGTCAGGAACTTGCAAGCCGCGAAGACATACAATGGTTTCGTAGTAGTTGAGGGGAGCCAAGAGCCACTATACATTGACCGCGTAGGCACAACGCGAGGCGGAGGCCGGGTCTTCCAGGCCTTCAACTGGACCACAAAAGCCGGTTCGTAACACACTCTCCCCCACTCAATCGCTCTACTAACGACCATACCCAGACGACTCCTGCCAAGTCCTCTTCGACCTCGACTTTTGTGACACGGTCGCCTACGCCGTACCATCCAACACCCGCTTCAAATACAACGACACGGCCCTTGCAACAATCTACGACGATCAAGCCCGTGAGTACTACGACAACTTCACAAAGTCGCTGGCACAGGTTGCTTGCGACACCGTCTCTGAATCGCAATACTCGCTCGCCCGCACCTGCGACGACTGTGCAAAAGACTACAAATCCTGGCTCTGCATGGTTCTCATGCCGCGCTGCGAGGACTGGACCGCAAACGACTCGTCGCTCGTCCCGCGTAATGTCAAGACACCTTTTGCCAATGGCTCCTTGCCCGACATGATTCCTGGCTTCAACGACAGCGCGGCGTTTGCTCGCAGTAGGAATCCGCTCATCGACGAGGTCATCCAACCGGGTCCGTACAAGGAGATGAAGCCCTGTGAGGACATGTGCTTTGATATTGTGAGGAGTTGTCCTGCGCAGATGGGGTTTAGTTGTCCGAATGGGGCGCAGAGGGAGAGCATGTATGGCCGGAGGGATCCGGATAATGATCGGTTGACGTGTAATTTTCCGGGAGCGGTCGTCAAGTTGAATGCGAATAGTAGTGGCGAGGCGTTGGGGGTGCAGATGCAGGGTGTGATGGCTGTTGTTGGTATAGTCGCTGCTATGTTGTTGGTTTGAGATGGAAAGAAGACGTTGTGCTCCCCTGGCATTCAGGTAGAGAAGTGCATGGGGGCTAGCATTGTCCTGGCGTTGCAACGAATATCATATATGACCTTTGCTTCACCAAGGTATCTCACACACTAAACTCCAACCTGTTTCCCGCAAAGTCTCGTGCAAAGAACCTCGTTGGATACTCGACGCCCTCCGCCCCACTATTCTTCGCACCAGGCTTATCAGCCATCAATGGCGCGCTCTCGCTCTCCCCTTTTCTCTCAAAGTGCTCCCATACCCTGATTTGCAGCTCGTTCAGCGCTTCTACGCTCCCAACCCGGAAACAAGGGTGGCGTGAGGAAGGATGAGCAAAGTCCTCGGGCTTGCCGATTGCGACGTGGACTTGCTGGCCTGATGTGCCGATGTCGAACCAGGCGAGTGTTTCGCGCTGGAGATGGGGTACGGGGCGTGGTGTGAGGCCGAGGGTTTGGGAGTAGAATTCGTGGGCGAGGTGGAGGGTTGATGCGGGGACCACGAGGTTGATGTGGTGAATGCCTGTTATCATGTTGGACGAAGGTGTGAGATGGATTGGTTGTGTGGTTGATGGCTGGGGGGTATGAGGACTTGGCGCTGCACGATGGGGTGAATGCTGATTGCGGGGTCAAGACGTGGAGGCGGGCGCAAGCCCCCAGGCTACTGGTAGTGAGTCGTTGAAAACGATGATTAGCCTGCGCCTCATGCAACATATCTCACCCAATGAACACTCAGCTTTGTATGCTGTCGACAAGATGATTGCCTGGATGCAGTATACGCTCAGCCTCTTACGTCCTCCGAAGCCAGATACGTGCTGCTGTGGTTTCATCAGTCTGGCCTGCTTACCCCGCATAGCAGGCTGCCAGTGCTACTTACATACTCTGATATAGAGTGCAATCAAACCATATTTACCATTCAGACGACACATTTAGCTATCACATTCTAGATAGCAGCGGGAATGTCATCTACCACGCTGCCCAGCGCATACGATTCTTCTTTGTCTGGTGTGAACCACGTCTGTGATGAGTGCAGCAATATGGGTCACGAGATTAAGCAGCTTTGTGAAGGCAATAACCTCGAGATTCGCAAGTCCCGAGTATCAGTGCAGCGAAATAGATCGATTTGTGCATTCTGTGAGGTGATCGCATCTCATTTTCGGCTCGAATCTGGAGAGGACGAAGGAGATTTCAAAATCCACAATGCAGATATCTACGGATCATTACACGGATTGAATATTTGGGATGGAGAGCGTCCCGGGTTTCAACATCTCGAGCTGGATGTTTTCACCATGGAAGGTTTGAAGCCGTTCCTTCTTTCCGATGATAGAAAGATAATCCTAAGGCTGATTATGGACTCAGGTAGCATTCCCGCCACCACCAAGCATATTACAGGTAGATGTATCAGGGCCGCTTCGAATCTTGACCAAGCGAGAAATTGGTTAGATAACTGCCTTCTCAACCATAACCACGGCTCGAATGCAGCTACCACCCGTCCGGCTAGATTGGTGGCAGTAGGTGCTGCTGACGGGTCTGAGTTCATCAGGATTGTAAATGGCTCAGATGCAGACACAGAATACTTAGCAGTCAGCTATCGCTGGGGGAACGAGACGTTGCTTACTACAACCGAAACCCTCGAACTATTTCACACCTCAATACCTTGGGTGCAACTCCCTCAAACATTCAAAGACGCTATCTTTATCGCACGCCAGCTCGGTATAGGCCATGTGTGGATAGACTCTCTGTGTATTATCCAAGACAAGTTGGACGATTGGGAAATCGAGTCAGCTAAGATGGCAGACATCTACAAGAGCGCTCTTTTGACTATCATGGCTGCCTCCGCATCAGACAGTCAAGGAAGCCTCTTCCGATATCGTCATACGACCAAGGAATTGGCAGTTTTACCATACACGGATGCCAGTGGAGCAACACAGTTTAGTGTTCTCGTTCGTAAAGCACTCCCATACTATCAGAGCTTTATATCCGCCACCCAGCTGTTCCGGCGCGGCTGGGTTTTCCAGGAGCGATTAATGTCGAGAAGGAAGTTGATCTTTGGCAAAGACCAAACATACTGGGAGTGTAGCGACGTTGTCCAGTCTGAGTCGAAGAAACCAAATCAACCCCGGCATGAAGCTTGGAAGACGAGAATCACCGGGACGTTTCGAGCCTTCTCTGACCCAATATGCAAAGCTGTCGGCGTAGACCATGACGGATCACCGGAATCCTTGTGGGAAACTGTAGTGTTGCAATATTCTCCATGCGCCCTGACCTACGAAGCAGACAGACTTCCTGCTCTGAGCGGACTTGCGCGAACATTCGCACAACGATTCGGTGGCACTTATGCCGCAGGACTGTGGAAAGAACACATGCCCAACAGCCTTTTGTGGTATGTATCTTCAGGACGATCGAGAGCGACCTGCAAAGGGGAATACTGTGCCCCATCGTGGTCTTGGGCATCGACAATGAATCAGGTTGTTTTCCATGGACTTGGTGGGAACAGCGAACTGGAGATCATAAGCATCAACATAAAACTCGCCGGTCAGGATCCATATGGCAGAGTTTGCCCCGGTAGTTGCATGTGCGTTCGAGGTAGATTGCGCAGGGGCAGAATGGTCGAGGGAGAGAGATATGGACCAGCAGTGTGTCTGAAAACTGGACACAAACTCTTGGAAAGCAGAATATTCATGGACAGAGACAACAAAGACCTGCCTGTCGAAGTCGTCTACTTGGAGGTCACAAGCGGCAACGGTAAGAGACATGACATTGCGATTTGTCTCTTGCTACGTGGAACAGGAGCAGACAAACATTTTCGAAGAGTAGGCTTGGCTACTCTTGAGCCCGTTCGTCGAGACGAAGAATACCTCTTTCACGGCCTTCATAAAGAAGTTATCACATTAGTGTAATTCAAAGATACCTTCCCATCTTCAATTGTACTGGTTGTTCATACATACAAGCATTAGTAAGGAAATCACTTCCTTAGAGGTAGTTCCTCTAATACCGAAGTCTAGACTAGCTTTGAGAGTAGTTGTGAACTTTAGCTCTAAATTTCTTGTTACCTTTACTATTTATATAATACAGGAAGTATTTTAGAGTTCAAGTAATATACATCTAACTGTAAAAGTGACGAATACATTCGATGTTGTGGTGGAATCCTACTGTAAAGCGTGGGGTTGCGATCTTTTAGGGGGCAAATCTTGTTAGCCGCCTTAGCTATGCTGTTGGGTGTCACTTCGGGGCGCTCCAAAGACCGGTCTAGAAGCGTGGGATGAGTGCATGTTTATGTTAGGCTGTAGGCTGTAGTCGCGGTGGAGATGTCGCAGTGCATGCCAAGGAGCCAATCATCTGTCTTCTGTCTCAGCTATGATATATGTGGCTGACAACGGGACCAGCAACATGTGTGCCATGGCGAAGCGAAAGCTGAAAAATAAATGAGAAGAAACTGTATAAGAGCAGGGTGATCTCCGACTGCATGCTTATAATTGATCCACATTCGGCAGTAACATCTCTGCTCGTATAAAATGACCTTCGTGCATTTTACTTCCGACCACCCAGGGCTCGACTTAGGCAACCTTCTAAGTCTCTGGACACTCGCCCTTGCTCCTCTCATTGCCCACGTAATAGCAGGCGCCCCGGAGCCAATATACCTCTGCGCCAAGCCACCAAGATGGATCGACTATGCTGTATTCTGGAACCCTACATCAATCATCTGGCGTTACTTTATCATATCCGATCGCAGGATTCGTGCCAGAAACTGGAATCGCGAAATTCTGGCCTCGTCCAATGCGCTTTTTTGGACGACGAATGGCTGGAATGGAAGTGAAGATATGATAAGAGAGGGGGGGAAGTATTGTGTAAGGTTACCGCCTAAAAGTCACGCAGAGCTGTTGTCGAAGTCGTTCATGAAAACTGTAATCGTGACATTGCAGGGCGTGCAGGCTTTGTACGAGTTGCTCTTAACGGAGGAATTCAACAACGACATGAATTTGGCTACCGTGTTCCTGCCACTTGCGCTGCTGGGTCTCATACGGCTTCCCTCAGCTCTCTGGATCACGGATGGTTTCGCGTACAATCACTACGACATAAATCTAAGCAACAAGAGGGCCAGTCAAGTCACCACAACGACAAAAGCAGGATACCACGAGTTGAGCACCGTACCATTGTCAGACGACGACACGCCTCAGTGGCCACCTCAGACAAGGGACGATACCAGCTACGAAGAATTCCGCCCTCGGACAAGCATTCATGGCTACATCGCGAGAATCATCTTCTTAACTCCACTACTAGGCATGGCGAGCCTAAGCGGCTTGTGGACCTATCGGCTTTTGAAAAATACCATTTACTATTCCACTTACATTACCGGCACGGGACTCTTTTCACTCATGCTCTGGTGCACCTTCAGCTTCGGAAGTGCCGTCATCTTCATCCTCAATATCGCAAGAGCACAGGATAGAACTACCGTCGTTCCTGGAGTGTCGACGTTGTGGTACCGCTTATACTCCGCTATCCTTTTCCTTCTCATGCTCGCATTGTTCATCACGGCGAGTATCGAGACTAAACAAACATGGTGCGGAAAAATCACCATCTTGTACGATTACGACGTCTGCCCTTGGATCTCGTACCTACCGCAAGACACATACATGTACTTCAATGCGACGGCTAAAGATGGCTCGCGCAGTTGGACAGGCTACATTAACGCGACGAAGGCGTATTTGGCCGGTGATTACTTTTTGAGAGCTGTGAATGCCTCCCTTGATGCTACCCCTGAGACCGCGCACGCGTTTCTAAATCAGAGTTTAGAAGAGTTTATGAGAAACGTCGATAGTTAGGAGGATTGTATTAAGCAAAGTACCAAGTAAGATATTGCGTACAGGTCAGACAAATCAGTGCGCAAGGCTTTAGAGTTCCTCGCTTTTTAGCTCAAGAAGCACAGCTGACGATTCCTGAATATATTGAAGCAGGGACCGGTAAGCATGCCCTGCGTTTGTGGGTGTGGACTACGGACCCATGGTGTCGAAAACTCTGTTGAGATTAGATGGTCATGGAGACAAGAGAGTCAAGATTCTCATTTGGGATGTACGCGAGATTATCTGTTGTCATAGCATCGTGCAAGCATACTCACGATGTGAAACCCATCTCACACAGCACTCCCAGCTAACGGATTCCTGGTGGTAGCCCTCATGTCACATGCAGAAAAGGTTTTCGAACTCGTCCAAGTATATACTACATAGCGCGATCTACAGCAAAGATCAAACTCGTACGCGTTTTTCCTCCCAGAAATGCTACAAGTCAATTACAATAAAAACGCCGCCCATATGCTCAAAGGGTATCGCTCGTACCGAATGCTTTTTGGTGGCTGGATCGGGGGAAGCGAGCCGAACCAGATGTATGTCCCAAACCATGAAACGCCATGTCAGTTCTTCCATTGCCATCACATCAGCTCTTGTTGCACACTCCTCCGCTCCCCATTCTTACATGCACAATCTCCACATCTTTCGATCAAGCAGACACCAGAGGTCCATGAAAGTCCCTCAACGCAGCAACAAGATCATCCTCGCGCATCAACTGCAGCAGCAGCTTCTCCTGCACCTCCTTCCACTTTCTCAAATCATCCAACTCGCGTGTGCTCAGCCATTTTTCTTCGTTTCCAACGACATCAGAGCGCTCGGCTTTGGTAAGGGTGAACTCAATCTTCTCCCTTTCGTACCTGATCCTCTGCAAGATTCTCACCATACCCTTGTATGTATCATGCAGCAACTTCTCCCTCGCGCGCTGCCGATCGTACCACACGAGATGGAGCGAGTGTTTTGCTTCGCGGCGATCTACCTTGGGTATCTCTTGTGTTTGAACGAAACCTTGAATAGTAAGATCATTCACAATGCCCCGGACGTCTGCAGCCGACATCATCATTACGTTGCACATGGCTCTCTCATCCAGTCTACCCTTTTTGCGCAGGGCGCGTACGAGCTTAACTCCCAACGAGCCTTTGCGTGCCGAGATGGTGTTTTCGATTTCCGTTTGTATCATCTGGCGGGCGATTTCGTCAAACTCAATGTGCCATTGTGAGAAGCCAGCACGAGAATGCCAGGTAACGAAGTGGAAGGGATCTTCAGCCAACATCTGGATGTGTTTATCCACCACCTTGGTCCTCTCTTCCATGTTCAGTTTTGCGGGATCGGTCGGTTGCGTCCAGACGTTTGTGCGGTTGACATGCCCTTTACGGGTGATTTGCACAGCGGCGTTGGGGTCGATGCCCTCGAAGATATCGAGATCACCGCGCTCGCGGCTGAGCTTCGTCGCAACGTCGCGCGCGGTCACAAGGAAGCGAGGGTCAATCGAGGCGTCGCCAGATTCGCCGCCGGGGAGAGGTGGATCGGGCCATTCTTCCCAGCACCGGGGTGTCTTGGATTCGAGCATGCGCAACATGGTTTGGTACACACGCGCGGTGACGGATCCCAGACGTTGCTCTACGAGGTGTACAAGCTGCTCCGACCGCATGGCGACTGCAATCTTCTCCGGGTTGACGCGTATGACAAGATCGTCGTCGGATGAGGGCGTTGCGTAGCCATTTGCGCCGTTCATCTTCATGCGCTTGTTGGCGCCGTTGGCTTGTCCGCCCTTTGCGAACTTGGGGACCGTGAGCCATTCGTCACGCATTGCCCGTTTACGTTCCAGGGTCCCTCTGTTAACGACGTCTTTGTCTTTGGTACCGGTGGGTGTGATACCTGCATTGTCTTGCTCGATGGACTCTTGGTAGAGCATGTCGTGCATGTCACCTGGGGACAGGTATTGCGTTTCGGTCACTGTCCTGACCCACCCACGCTCTATCAATAGCTGTATGAGCTCGTATAGCTCGTCGACAGAGGTGATGTCGCTGTCATCCTGCTCTTGCCCAGGCTCTTCTGGCGCGCCGTTGTGGGTTACGCTGTCGACCTTTGACGCCTTGTCGGCCTTGTGTACGCCGTTAGTTTTTCCATGGCCGTTTGTGAGGTCTGGCTTTGCGTCGTCCAACTCGGACGGCATGCCGTTCGCGACGCCATTTGTCTTCACTGTTCCGTTGACGTGGTTGCCGTTGGTCCGTTTCCGCTTGGAGCCTGCGCCGTTGGCAGTGCCGTTGTCTGAGTCATCGTCGCTTTCGGTTTCGGGCGGGAAGTAAGCTTCCTTCAAATCGGCGATGCGCGTGTGGCCGAGGGCAAGCAGGTTGGACATGACATTTGCGGCTTTCTTGCCGAAGCGGTCTTCGACCAGTTTGACAACCTTGCCGAAGCGGACGATTGCGTAGGAATTTTGCCAGTCGATCTCATAGTAGGTCAAGGGCGCATCGCTGCCGGAGTGGAAGATGAGGTGCTGCTGGAGGAGGATGACGAGGCCGTACTTGATCTGTCGCCCGTTCAAGTAGGAAGCGCGTGCGATGGATGCGAGACTTTGGCGCCCATGACGCGCGAGGATTGAATAGACGCGCTACGAGTAGTTAGAACAGTGTGGTTGAATGCGCCCGTCGCATGCCTGAAGTAGGAAGATTTCTGCGCCTGAGCGCGACAACGCGCGGAAGATAGTCGGGTCAGGAAGATTGTTCGGTCAGACATACAGCCGCAAGTTCACCGTAGACATCCTCGACCAGGAAGGTGCAGAGTTCAGCAAGGACCTGGAGGATGGTTGGTTATGATTCATTCGTCTGGCGCATAGGCGCGGCGGCGTCGCATCTTACCGGAGTCTCTCGCTGGTTGTAAGACATGTTTGGGCCTAGATATTTGCCAGATATCTAGGATGGAGTAATGCTACCGTGGAGACATTGGTGGGCGCGTCTTGATTGCTGTGGTCGAAAAGTGATCTAGTGGTCTTGAAAATGATGGCGGGTGGGGTCGTTCCTTCCCAAGCTCCGGCCAATGGGGAAATGAGCGATTCGCACTTACCTGTCTTGGCGCCTACGAACTTTACGACGACAAAGCTACTACGCCTCACTACCAGACGCCATTCCATCCATTGTCGTCCCCAACACCCGAATCAGCCCTCCGCCAGGCGCCTTTCACACGATGCTCTCCCGAACGACCGCCTGCCGGGGCGCGCAGCGTGCCGCCCGCGTGCCGCCCGTCTCCCAGTGCCAGCGCCGCGGACTCGCTGCCCCAGCTTCAGGCTCCTTTCAGTACCAGTCCGGCGAGGCCAAGGGCGTCAAGTACGCCAGCAGAGACTTTGCCGGCCCTACAACGACGCTGGCCTTGGTTGCAAAGGCCGGCACGCGCTTCCAGCCGCTGCCTGGCCTGACCGAGGGTCTTGCCAACTTCGCTTTCCGGGTACGAACATCTTGTCCAGCAACAAGGCATCCAAGAGCCAACTGACGCTCTGGAACTAGGGAACCGAGAGACGGTCGACGCTGCGCATTGTCCGCGAGTCGGAGCTTCTGGGCGCCAGCCTCAACGCCCACCACTCGCGCGAGAACCTCGTGCTCGAGGCCAAGTTCCTCCGCGATGACCTGCCCTACTTTGTCGAGCTGCTCGGCGAGGTCGCCAGCTCCACCAAGTACCAGCGTATGAACCTTGAAATGACTCAATGGAGATGGAATTGACACAGCACAGCCCACGTCTACGCCGAAGAGGTCCTCCCCATGATCAACTTCGCCCACAAGAAATTCCTCGCCAGCGTCACCGACATGGCCACCCAGTCTGCCCACAGCCTTGCCTTCCACCGCGGCCTCGGTGTCCCCACTGCCTCGGCCGCGCCCACGCCCTACACCAAGTACCTCGACGCCGAGACTATTGAGTGGTACTCCAAGATTGCTTACGCGAAGCCCAACTTTGCTGTTGTAGCCAACGGTGCCGACCACGGCGAGTTCTCCAAGTGGGTCGGTGAGTTCTTCGAGAACGTGCCCAGCGCCCCTCTCCAGGAGTCCAGCATTGGTGCCGACCAATCCAAGTACTTTGGTGGTGAGGAGCGTATCGCGCACGACAGTGGTAACGCCATGGTCATTGGCTTCCCCGGCTCGAGCTCCTTCACCGGCAAGTTCTACAAGCCTGAAATCGCTGTCCTCAGCTCGCTGCTTGGTGGAGAGTCGGCCGTCAAATGGTCGCAGGGTTTCACCAAGCTCGGCCAGGCGGCTGCTCAGGGCGCCAAGGTCAAGACCACCAGCGCCATCTACTCCGACGCCGGCCTCCTCTACACCACCATCACCGGATCTGCCAAGGCTGTTGCCCAAACCGCCCAGGCCTCTGTTGATGCTATCAAGAAGATTGCCGCTGGTGAGATCTCAAGCGAAGAGGTGTCCAAGGCAAAGGCCGCTGCCAAGTTCAAGGAGCTCGAGCACGGCCAGGACATCCGCGCTGGTCTGGAGCTCACCGGCAACGGTTTGATCCACAACACTCAGCCGTACCAGATCGACGAGGTTGCTAAGAAGATCGATGGCGTAACAGAAGAGGCTGTCAAGAAGGTGAGTTTCTGCGACATCATTTCCAATGTGCTACGTGCTAACAAGACGTTCAGGCTGCCAAGGAACTCCTCGAGAACACCGCTTCCGTATCGTCCGTCGGTGATCTCTTCGTACTACCGTACGCTGCGGATCTCGGCCTCAAGGTGTAAATACAGTGATTATGTAGCGCAGTTAGATGGAGAATCTCGTTTGTGTAACATTATCTTGTGATAGTCCCTGATAGATGCGATCTCGTATGAGAGTTCTTTTGTTCGAAAACAGTCCAAGTTATGCTGTGCCTGCGTGAGACAACCTGTGGCATTTCTCCTTGTACGATTGATGCTGCTCTCGCCTGCCACGTGCCAGCGCGTCAACGCACGGACCAAACCGCCCAACATCGACGTCAACCCAAACACGTCTCACTGCACATCTCACAACAAGGCATCCCCGCCCCCACTCGCACCCCCACCGCCAACAGCCCATTGCACGTACCACCTGAAAGTCAGCTACAAAGTTCTCTTGTAGTGCGTTCCAGATCCAACCATGGCGCCAACTCTGTACCCTCGCGGCACTGTCAAGAAGATTGTTAAGGCGCATTCGAACCGGCAGATGAGCAAGAATGTGGATATACTGGTACGTCTGGTGGATACAGGTGAACCGAAGAGGAACGGAAAGCCATGCAAGAAAACAAGACTGACATGCAACACAGATCTACCTCAATTATGCGTTGTTCATGCAAGAGTACGTACCGACCACCTGACAATATTCCACTACGTGATGGCGACACGACGCCCATACCTTGCACTGCGATACGCAATGGGATCGATAGCGAGTTCTCTGAGAGATGCGGAACAGTGGGAGGGAAAGCGGGGGGAATCGGGATGTGTCGCCGTGGACGTTGGGGGGAAATTAGTGGAAAGGGAGACGTGGGCTGACGCGCAATCACAGACTCATCAACGAAGCGAGTATCAAAAGTAAACAACGTGGCGAAAGGGCTTTGTCAGCGAGGAGCGTGAAGAGGGTTAGTGAGGATGTGTTGAGGAAGTACAAGGGCTAGGGTGAAGCGGGCTGGATTGAGCATATGCTTGATCCTTGAATGAGCGAACCAGTATCTATCGGCGTATGTCTGGTGATGGATCAGACGAGGGTATAATTGGCGTTTTGGGAGGGAGATTGATTGCGTTGTTAGGATACCCGGGCAATTACTACTGGCGTTTTGGGAGTAGTGGTTCATTGACTTGTTGGTTTCGATAATCACAGAGAGCTGTGGAGAGCGTAGGGTAACTAGTCGGTACGCATCACAAATATATCCATACAAGTAATGAACAAGCATGCTATCCGCTGTCGGACAATATACTAGTCAGACGCTGCAGCCAGATCCGTGTCTGGCTCCTTTCTAGAGGTAAACGACACCTTTAATCTCGCCACGCTGTCGCACGATCCACATTCGAGGTGATTTGACACTACTTAACATTCATTTCAGCTATCTGCTCAGGACTCCACACTATACTAAGCCACTTCCCAAAGTGCACGTCAGTCCTGCAGAGATTTTACCACTTCTTCTGCGCCACGCTTCCCAGCTGTGATAGCACCTTCTAGATAGCCCTTCCACTCGTATGCGGTCTCACCACCTGCGAAATGCAGGTTTCCGAATGGCTCGCGTAGCGCTCGGCCATGGGTCCTCAACATCCCCGGTCCCATAGCACTAGTAGGTGCACCATCAAGATACGGCTCCTTGGTCCATTCGACAGCATTCACCTCGAGGACGTCTCGCGCTTTGTCAGCTAGTTCAGGTCCGACAAAGGAAACTAGGTGGTCGATGAGCGCCTCCTCACGACTCAGCTCGCTCAATTGATGCCAAGCTGCGGCGGTATTACCAGCAACAAACAAAGCAAGCGAGTACTGCTTTGTCGCATCGTCGCTGATATCCCAAGAGAAGCAGATGGGGCCCTTCATGGACATGAACTTGCCCTGTAGCCCTGCGTCTTTCCACCACGACGACGTATACGTTACAATGATTTTCGCATAAATACCAGGCTTCGTACGCGTTACGAGGGCTCTCTTCGAATGGGGTAGTGGAGGACTGAATCGAATGTTTGTATATGTGTTGGTGGGAATGGCAAGGATGACCTTCTTTGCCTGATATCTGGTTCCGTTTGAAGTGGTTACTTCGCAGACATCCCCGTACTGCGTGATGCTGTCAACCGGAGCATTGATCTGTACAGATCCGGGCTCAATAGCACCTGCTAACGCAGTCGCAATAGCGGATGTTCCTTGTTTGATCTTTAATGCTTGCGCTCCCCCTGGACCATCGGTATTGATGCTCGCGAAGCCGCCGGCTGACTTGACGTAATCCAGGATATAATGGATCCCACACTCGTGGGGTTCGCGACCAACCCATGCCGTGGTGAGGAACCTTGCAAGGCCCTGGAGTAAAGCATCGTTATATAGACCTTTCGTAGTCAACCAATCTGAAACACTGATGTCTTCCTCTTTGGGAAACGATTCAAGGTTGTGGATATCTGTCTCCTCTGCGGCCAGGGTTAAGGTTTCCACGAGCTTGCGAAGTCTCTCCTCCATCTCTGGGTTTCTAATCTATCTCAAAGGATTAACATTAGTCTCATCTCCAGGCGCTTCATTCAGATCCACAGGTCTTATCTTACCTCTGGCAGGTTCGTACTGGCCCGTACAAAACTCCCGTCATGCAGCTCCCATATCACATCACCCTGAAGGTATTGGTCCTTGCAGTCGAGTCCAAAATGCCTCGTCAGCTCATAAACGGTTGGTTGTGTGACCTTATTAATCCATGTCGCACCCAATTCCACAAGTCCAGGGCCACTTGTCAGCTTCTGCGTGCGACTCCGGCCGCCGATGCGATGCTTGGCTTCCAAGAGCATGACGCTGAGACCAGCCTGATGGACATCGTATGCTGCCATGCAACCTGAGAACCCACCACCAACGACGACGACATCGACTTCTTTAGCATTCGGTGGCTGACTAGTGCCGTCTTCCTCAGCAGTCCAGAGCTGTGCGAGGCCTCCGACACACACCACTGCTTCAATCTCGAACTTGGCTTCTGGAAAAGCAAGTCTCGGGACTGGTACGAGAGTCGCGGTGGGCTGCAGGGGAGCCCCGCCATCGCTTACTACAAGGAGCGAGAGAGCAGCAAACAGTTCTTCATGCATGTTCTCGCTCCAGTCGACGATATAGAACGTCAGCTTCACAATGTCCTTGGCTGAGGCGCCAGCTGCTCTGACCACGTCGAGGAGGTTTCTGGCTGCTAGTAGTGCTTGTTCCCCGAATGCACTGGGGAACGAGCCATCGCTATGCTGACCCAGCTGGCCGGAGGTGTATATGGTGCGCTTCGCTCCGTTGACTGAAGCCGCATCGCTATAACCCTGCGGCTCGGGAAGATTGGGTCCGTTGAGGAAGCGGGTTGAAGGGCGTACGTCTCTGGGTGCCATGGTCAGGGAATTGGAAGATGGAAACTGAAAGTGATGTGTATTGTGAAATCAAGATGTATCAAATCTGGATGTGATGATGAGGGCTTGAATGACGGCCATCAGTGATGCATTGGTCCCGAGACTTTTATATGCATTTTGTAAAGCTGACTGCTGTAGTCGCCGTAGTCCATCAAGCTCCGTTGACACTTTCCATCGGCCTTCTGGTGTATCGATGGCAGGGAAGTCGCAGTCCTCTGTCTTACCCATCACGACGGTGATTAGTATCATATCTTGGCCTTCGGCTTCCTTGGACAGTCCGAGGTCTTCACCGTCATTACGATGGGAGGTTAGCAGACAGCGGTGCGGCGTTGCCAATGCAGAGCGAAGGTCGTCGAAATCGGGCCGAGGTGTAGCTTTGATAAGCATACAGAAGCCATGAATCGGGTTACCAGTGGTACAGGCTAAGGAAGGTTTTCATAGCCATAAACCATATTTTTGCCGCCCCGCAGAATCAGAATAAAGGGCCGACAGTATCTTATCTAGCCGCGATCCAGTATCTAGCCGCCGTATCGATAAGCAGCTAGCCGCGGCCAGACTCCATCAATCTAGCCGCTGAGTATTCTCCTACGGTCCTATCTGAATGTCTGTACCTGCTCGGACACCACACGCAGAACCCGCCTATTGAGGAATCGCAGCCCGATATCGTATGCCGATGCTAAATGGATACGCGCAGCGCCGTCCCTACAACCAATTCGTTTACGGAAGCATTACGCAGACCTAGCCGCAACTTTCCAAGGTCCACTTCTGGGTGTCTTACGTGTAGACAACGGAAGAAGAAATGTGACGAACAACGACCAATTTGTTCTGGTTGTTTGCGGAGCCATGTGGCGTGTCGTTGGCCTGCTCCCTCTGCATCCACGCGATTGCTTACTCCACTGGCTACAGGGATGCGCCTCAAATCACAAGAACTCCGCCAAAGCTACATCAATACAGAAGCTGTCGCTATCTGGAGCTTGTCACGTCTCACTTTCCTGAGCCCAGAGCGTCCATGTTTTCTGACCAAGATATCTGGAACTTTGCTCGAGCACTACGTCACCCGGACGGGTTCTCAGCTCGTACCTTTCCCACCCTCGTGCAATCCTTTTGTGCGATTGCTCTTGCACACGGCAATTTCCGACGATCTGATCATGCATAGCCTGCTCGCTCTTAGTGGAGTCCATTTTTCAGGGTACGATAACATCGAAGAAGGGCTTGTGTTGCGTGCAACATGGAGTCACTATGCCGCCGTCGTTCGCAGCCTGCGGACGGAGCTTGCGTCTTTCGGGACCGGCCCTGAAGATTCTATGAAGACTTTACGCCTTCTTGTTGTTCTCATTATACTATGTCACTATGAGGTATGTGCGTAGCGTAGATGCTTCCATGCACACTTCCCATCCTGCTGTAAACCTGCTAACACCAGGCTCGGTTTGCCTTTGAAGGTGATATCTGGCGATACCCAAGGAAAGATGTTTCAGCATCTTCGTGCAAGCAGACAACTCATCCTGTCATTACGGGTTCACTCACGGAGTCTACCCACTGACTCTTGCCGTCAACTGTTTGGCCTTATGTGTGAGCTATACGCATACCTTGTCCTTGCCAATACCTTGACTCCATATGCTGCTATTCAAGAACGCTCGATAGTCTTTGATTCGTTCATCATTCACCTTGATGAGATTGGCGAGTCTGCCTATCGCGGCATTATGCTTGGAGGTTTACATGGCCTGTTGGAACTCATACCTTTGGTTTCAGTACTTGCTGCCAGTCGGTTGAGAGAAGATGCTGTCGAAAGTGATAGCGTCGCACAAGATAGGGATGGTGAGGCAAAGTCTCGACCTGTCTTGTTGGACACATACAGGATACTTAAAGCTCGGATAGATGGTTGGTCTTTGCCTCCCTTATCAGAACAAGCAAGCGATTTAAGCACCGTGGCACCCACGAATTGCGCAGCAGCTATCAGAAGTCGGTACAAAGAGCGCCGCATTGCTGGAGACGTCTATCGCCACGCCCTTTACATTTACCTGTCTTCTTCGATGGCTGGCCAGCTATGTACAGATCAAGACGTTCGTGCCTCGCTCCACACGCACGCATGCGCCATTCTGGATCTTGCCACAAACCTCGCAGAGCTATCATTTGATTACACCATGCTCTGGCCTGTCATCATCTGTGGCTCATGCTTGACATTCAAGTCACACCAGGATTTTCTGCTCGCAGCTCTCGACTTTTCTCGATACCACATGGGTCATGTGAAGACAGCGTCGAAATTGCTGAAGTTGCTGTGGGACGATCCGGATCCGAGGGCTTTTGGTCCTTATGGATTGTATCTTGTCATAGAAAAGTACAAGATCGGCTTTTGTACGATATGATAGATAAAGCGTTCACTACCTGTGGGCAACGAACTAGACTTGACACTCTGTCCTAAGCATTGGCGCACGTTCTATCTTATACTCTTCATGGGCCGATGTTGGCAGACTCAAGAGTGTACCTCGTATTAGAGTTAGTCGCTGCGATGCGATAGGGACTGCATCCATTTGACCCGCACCCTCATATGTTGCACTCTTATCTCTCAACAACAAACCCTTCCCAATCCGGCATTGCAGCCCTGCACGACCTGTCATACTCGACCAAGCCTTTCAGATAATTCAACATCTCTCTCTTCTTCCCAGGAATGTTTGCGCCCATGTACCAGCTGTCCGCATCCTCGAACACCAACATCTTGCTCGTTACTGCAATGTCATCTGCCCATGCTTGTGCCGCTTCAGGGGTGGCATCAAGGTACTTGATCTTTTCCTCCCGCACCTTTTTGATCATGTCCACAACGATGTCGACCTGAACCTCAACTATCGTTGGTCCGTTACCTAATGCAGTTGGCGCTTCATCGCTGTTAGCTGTATCATCTCGATGTTTGAGCGATGCAGCTTACCTTGAGGCCCGTATACCATCCACATATTAGGATAACGAGGAGCCGCCAAACCCAGATGCGTTCGAACACCATCCTTCCACTGATCCATCAATGTTTTTCCATCAGTTCCTTCGATGCCCATGGTAGAGAATGCGCCTGTGTAATTGTCGAAGCCTGTCGCCAGTACGATGATATCAAGTGGTATCTCTTCCCCTCCAACTTGCAAGCCTGCCTTTGTAAAGGTCTCAATAGGCGTCGCTTTCAGATCCACAATTCTGACATGATCCTGATCACACACCTCGTAGTAATCCTGCTCAAGACCATTCCGTTTCGCTATGATGGGATGTGGTGGCTCGAGAGGCGCGAGGATATCTCGCTTCACTGGGTCCTGGATTCGCGCACGCGTTTTCCGGGCCCAGTAGTCGTATACCATGCGGTTGTCTTTATGATCGACCAAAGCAGAGGAAAAGTTTCCACCTGCAAAGTTGAAGCCGCCGCGTTGATACAGCTCTTCGAGAAACTTCTCTCTTTCCTCTTCCGATAGCATCTGCGGTGATGGAACAGGTGGTGGATTGTATGGGAATCCGCTGAATGAATTTCGAGCAGCGGTCCTCAGCACGCTGTTCAAAATCCCCTTGAGCGAATCCTGCTCCTCCAAAGAGAGTTTACGCTGTCTCATAGGAAGTGCCATGTTTGGCGTACGGATTAAGGCCACGAGCTGTTTAGCTTCTCTTGCCATCTCCGGCACGATCTGCAGAGCTGTTGAGCCACTTCCAACGACTGCAACTCGTTTGCCGTGTGTGTCCACGCCTTCCTTCGGCCACTTACTAGAGTGTAATAGCGTTCCAGTGTATTGGTCGAGGCCCTCCCATGTTGGCATATGTTGCTTGTAAGTCGAGCCCGTACACAGCAAAAGGTGCTTGCAGGTAGCCACATGGCCTTGTTCAGTCTGTACTGTCCAGCGACCGAGCTCGGTATCGAAAGTGGCCTTGTTTACCCGTGCATTGAACGTGCAGTCTTTGCCAATGCTGAGAACTTTGTCAACATGGTCGAAGTATCCTTGCAATTCCTGCCACCCGGGAAACCGTTCGGACCAGGTCCATGTCTTGTATACTTCAGGGATTGAAAGCTGATAAAAGGGAAACTCCGAGTCGACTCGAGCTCCGGGATAGGTGTTGTTGCTCCATACACCGCCTAGCCGCGGAGTGCCTTCGAACAGATGGATTTTGAAACCTTCAGCCCGTAATCGCCATACTGCATACACACCACCGAATCCTCCGCCTACAATGAGGATGTCAGTATCAATCGCTTTGCTGGTCGCCATGGTGTCCTGTTCACTGAAGAATTGGATCTTGACAGGAATTGGTCGTGCATCAACCTGCAATATATGCTACAAGTGTGGCGATGGCCTGTACGCCCTGTCGCCCCACGGGCCCCTCGATATCCAGGCAAACATGTCAATCCAAAGTGCCGAGGTTATTACCAGAACTTTTAATCTACTAGTATCAAGTCGCTGGGCGTAAGGCATCCTGTTGCATCGAACCGTCTGACATTCACGCCCCGTAAGCACCACCAACGGCTGTAAGGCCTGCTTCCTCGGAATTATCATCGCATGTATTGCCGAATCGCGCACGTCAAGGGGCTGAATGACACTTTGTGCCGTGTTTGCATGATCGATGTAGCGATAGCGTATAAGGCTGATGCAGGTGCTACATTTCCGGTGATGGGGTCAGCGCTAAGCTGCCAGATACCGGAACGGATCTCACCCCATGCCCAAGAAGTATTACTTTCTGTTAGGTCTGAGGTACTTTGAAAGCGATGATGATTGGGTAGATACACTCAGCCGCTCGTCAGGGCGGATGCTAGGTGCGGGGTAAAGACGTAAAGACCCAGACTATGCATTGGAGGAAGTCGTCTTCAGAGTATGGAAGATACGAGATATAAGCTAGGTGTATCATTCAGCGACATAAAATCGTCGTCGCAAGGCTTTCGGCCTTCGGAGTAATGACTTCGGTATCGGTTCATTGATATCAGATGAACGACACAGCCTCGCGCTGAGCTCGCGGAGGTTTTGGAAGTTCACAGCATCACTACTGGTGGGAAAGTGCAGGGCTGTCCTTAGCTGTCTTGGCTGAAACGTCACCCGCTAGGTTAGGCGGGATCTGTGCGCAACATTCAATTAGATGCTAAACTCGAAGAAATCACCTTCGTTACAATGTTCAAATACTGATCATTACAAGTTAGCACAGAGGTTTGTCCGGATGGTATCCAGTCAGTTCACCCCGGTGAAGATACCCCGGCTTGGTCGCGCATCAGCACGAAGTTTCGCCATGACTGGTGTATAGGTGTGGTCGGTCCAGTCCGAGCAAAAACTGATCGAGGTATAAAGGGCGTCTAGTCGCAGAGTATAGTTGTAACAACGAGTGCACAGTCTCGGATATCTATAAGCTCTTTGATCATATGCAAAAGTAACCCGAGACAATGAAGAGATTCTTTCATGTTCTCCTCTCTGCTGCGGCGTGTGCAGTAGCATCCCAAGCAACAAAGCGGCAATCCTCACCTCGACCGATGGAAAACCTTGCGCGAGGTATCGTCGCTGTTCGTGCCCAGAACGACAGCGCTTTCATCAGCTGGCGACTACTTGGTCTTGATCCAGAAGACATCGCTTTCAATATCTATCGCTCAACTGATGGCGCCAACGCGACGAGGCTCAATCCAGAGCCTGTCACTGGCGGCACAAACTATCTCGACTCCGGACCTGATCTCAGCCGATCTAACGAATACTGGGTACGGTCAGTTATCGATGGGAATGAGCGATCATGTACCAATTCGAGCTACATACTCCAGGCTGATACGAAGCAAGAGCCGCTTATACGTGTTCCCATCAGATCAGGTGATCAGATCAAGTACGTGTGGGTTGGCGATCTTGATGGAAGCGGCGAGTACGGTTACCTTGTTGACAGACATGGCGTTCAGCAAAGCTTTGAAGCCTATCGCAGCAACGGTGAATTCCTGTGGGAGGCGGGTATGGGGCCAAATAGCAAGAACCAGAACAACATCGAGCCGGGATCAGCAGCCATTGACGTCGGTCATTGGGATGGCTTGACCGTGTACGATCTCGACAGCGATGGATTCGCCGAAGTCATCGTACGCATAGCGAATGGTGTTGTATTTGGCGACGGGGCCATATTTGACGAAGGCAGCAACGACGACGAGCAATTCATCGCTGTTCTAGACGGCCAAACAGGTGCTCTTCGCGCATCAATCTCTATTCCAAATGACTATATAGAGCACGGCCCTTTCGCCGCACGTTTGGGCATCGGTTACCTCGACGGCACCACACCGCACATTGTAGGCTTCATGAAGAACCGCCGTGACGACAAAGTCTTCAACCGTATCATGGCCGCATGGACCTTTGACGGCATCAGACTCAACCAAAAATGGATCTGGGACGACCAGAACGCTGGAGCAGGATCTGACGGACACAACACGCGCATTCTTGATGTCGACGGCGACGGCGTCGATGAGGTTGGCGAGATTATGTTCCTCCTTGAAGGAAACGGAACCATGCGCTACTCGCTCACAGACTCAGGTATCGGGCACGGCGACCGCTGGCAAGTCGCCAAGATCGATCCAGAAAGATCGGGTCTACAGGGTTATGGCGTCCAGCAAGATAACCCATCCAAGTTGTGGGAGTACTACTACGACGCACGTACAGGCGAGGTACTATGGAAGCACTACGGTGACGCTGTCGGAGATATTGGTCGAGGCATGATTGGCGATATCGATCCTAATCATCCCGGCATGGAGTCCTGGAGTGCAGGCGGAAACGGACTGTACAACGCGCCCAGCAACTCCAGCATCACCAATAGTAGCGAACTCGCTCCCTGGGCTCATCTGGGTCTCTGGTGGGACGGTGACGACACAATGGAGCTGTACAACGACGGCAAAGTGGAAAAATGGAACCCAGAGGCTCCTACTACATCTTCCTCGCTACCCCGCTTGTTCCGCATCAGCGATTACGGTGCAGTGAACCCTGGTGACCCCAATCCAGCTTTTCTAGGCGACATATTTGGTGATTGGAGGGAAGAGGTCGTCACAACGAATGAGGATATGAGTGAGCTGATCATCTTTACCACTGATCAGCCGACGAAAAGGAGACTGTACACACTGGCGCACAATCCAAATTACCGAAACGGTATGACGCTGAAGGGCTATCTGCAGAATGCCCATGTAGATTACTTCATTGGAAATGGCATGGAGACACCACCGCAGCCGAACATTCGGTACGTAGGCGTCTGACTTCGATGATGGAAACTTTCGACAAAGATGGTTCCTGCCTCGGAGGATAGGCGGAGTCTTATTGCAACTCTTGTCATTTCGAGTGCGGCTGATGAGCGCTGATATGAGATTGAAGGATACAAGTCCAGAGCGAGATTTTGGGAACCCAAGGTCACGTAACGGGTAGCAGTATGAATGAAGACCATATGATCTGTGAGATACTAGGTTATGAAGAAGAGAGAGCCATTGTTCGAGTTTGATGTTCCCGCACGGATCGTCTCGCCTAGCCAGCACGTCCCACGATCTAAAACAAGTTGACGGTCTGATCCATGACATTGAGCTGTGAGAAGTGCTAAAAGAAGATTGAGGCTATTGTAGCAGAAAATTACTGCAGGTTTACCATCAAAACTGATCATAGCTTGAGATCGCCAGCAACCTACTCAATACGCATCTACACGCGGTTCAGGCGCCCATCACGTGGCCGCGCGAGTTGCAGCCAGAATTGTGCCTCGCCTTCCAGTCACAGGGATACGAGAATGACATGGTCTAGGACCAAATGCCTAGGTACAGGTACGGCGCTCATGGAGCGCAGCGAGCCGTGCCGGTATGCAACTGCGTGCGAAACCAAAACGGCCGAGTACACAGCGCCGAACGACAAATTTAGCTTGCTAAGGCGGGGCACGATCGAATTTCAGGAGTCTTCGCTAGCCACGGACCAAGTACACGAGCTACCTCGTAATCACAAATTGTGAGAGGACTGTCATGCGTTGCGCACCCAATATAAGTATGCAAAAAGTCGCTGTTGCTTCCACCTTATTCGTCTTTCGATTATCGAGTAAGGCCACAAGATAGTCGTTGGCGACACAGTCGTTTCACTCAACCACATTCTTTAGTCTGTATTCAGTCATGCAGATTTACATTCGTTACATGCATATTGCATTTTCTTTGTTATTATCATCTGTACCCCAGACCTCTGCAGCGCAAGATGGCCTTCGTCCTGAGCGCGTGGCCTCGCCACAACTGAAGAACATACATGCCGAAGATTTCGAAAGCCTTGACAAACGCCAGAGCAACGGGACTGAGAATTCGCCTGTCTTCTTCAGAGACAACAATGTCTGGTACCGGGATTCGAATGGGCGAGAGGTGCAAATGTCGACAACAGGAACGGAAGATAGTCCCTTCAGCAACATAACGTACCCCTCACCGGACAACGAATTTGTCGTCGTATTCCAATCTACGCCCGCCCAGGATCACATCGTGTACGAAGTCGAGTCGAGCCCTTACGACCAGCTGCAACCCCGCTTGCATCAATTCCAGTATCTTAAGCCTGGTGACAATGTGACCATTGATCGGCCTCGAATGTTCGATTTGACGAACAAACGCGAGGTTGCCACGGACAATACGTTATTCGAGAATCCATACCAGATCTACTCACTGGATGGTGGGTGGAACGTGGAAGGCACCGAATTTCGCTTCATTTACAATCAACGGGGACATCAGATTGTGCGTATAGTTGGCATGAGTACTAACGGACATGTGCGCGCCCTAGTAGAGGAGAAAAGCGATACCTTTGTTGATTATTCACAAAAGCTCTACTACAAGGAGCTCAAGAGTTCGAACTCAAGCGAGTTGATTTGGGCCAGTGAGCGCGACGGTTGGAATCATCTCTATCTGTACGACATGGAAAGCGGGAAAGTGAAAAACCAGATCACGGAAGGAGAATGGGTTGTGCGCTCCGTGGACTACGTCGACGAGATGAAACGAAAAATCTGGATCAAGGTTCTTGGTGCTGTATCTGGCCAGGATCCCTACTACGCCCACCTAGCGCGAGTAAATTTCGATGGTTCAGATTTCAAGGTTTTGACCGAAGGCGACGGCGACCATTCCTGGTTATTCAACGACGACAGATCGGCCTTTACAGATACATGGTCTCGCATGGATATGGCCGAGAAGACCGTCACGCGTGACGCCGAGACTGGAAACAAGACCGCCGATGTTTACGAAGGCAATCTTGACTCTCTTCTCTGGCCCATACCCGAGCGCTTTGCAGCCCCAGGCAGGGACAACTCTACCCTGATCTACGGCCTTGTTTTCCGCCCTTACCAAATGGACAACAGCACAAAGTACCCCGTTATCGAGAAGATTTACGCTGGACCACATGACTTCTTTGTACCAAAAGCGTATATGAGCCACGACGAGGCCCATCGGATTGCGAACCAGGGTTTTGTTGTCGTTCTCATCGACGGCATGGGCACCAACTGGCGCTCCAAGGCTTTCCATGACGTATGCCACAAGAATCTCAAAGACGCAGGATTCCCCGATCGGATTGCATGGATGAAGGCGGCCGGGTCAACCCGCCCTTGGATGGATATCAGCCGCGTTGGAGTATATGGAGGTTCCGCTGGCGGTCAAAATGCCATGAGTGCTCTCCTCTTTCATAATGATTTTTACAGCGTCGCTGCAGCAGATTGCGGATGTCATGATAATCGCATGGACAAGTTGTGGTGGAACGAGGCATGGATGGGGTACCCCGTCGACCAGAGCTACGAAGATAGCTCCAACGTTGTGAATGCAGGAAAGCTGAAAGGTAGCCTGCTACTTACTGTTGGCGAGCTGGACACGAACGTCGATCCGGCAAGCACGATGCAGGTTGTCAACGCGCTCACCCAAGCAGACAAAGATTTCGACTTGGTGGTTATCCCGGGAGGCGAGCATGGAGTCGCAACCACGAATTCATATGCGTTGCGAAGGACCAAGGATTTCTTGTACCGGAAGTTGAAGGGCACAGAGCCACCGAAGTCTTGGATCTAGAGCGAACTTGATTTCCCGTATATAGACGTACCCCAATGCGATGCAACATCTTGCGCACGCTGTGAAGTGGCCACGAATGGACTTCACGAAGAGGCCGTATGTGGCCTCGCGCCACTTCTTTATCCTATTTTCGATTTGTCTACGGTTCGCGTGAAGCCATGGCATGCATTGACCGTTTTTGACGCGTTATTTAGGCAAATTACCACGGGTCTAGACTCCCGAATAGTGAATACGCGGTACAGGGCCTATAAAGACGTTGATTGCGCGTGAATGAAGACATGATCTAGCAGCGTGACAAGATTTGCAGTGCACCAACGGGTTTTCCAGCTTCTAGATCGGTAGGAGAGCATAGGATTTGGAAAGGACTAATCGCTATCTATGTTCCTGTATACCTCCAGATTGATGAAGTTGATGATTGCGGCTACGCTTTGAGGAATGAAATTTGAGGCGGGACGTTGGTGAGAATATTACCCGACTGTTGTAGGATCTGCAGGTCCATTGCGTGGAGATACATCCTATAGTGGTAAGACTCCGCTCGGTTGCAGACACCCTTGCTCTTCACCTTCATGTAGCGTCTATTCTTCCCCAATCAGGCAGGTCTCTCATATTTGCAGATGTCGAATGCGGAAGATACTCCACTAAGGCGTAATCCCATCCACAACTACACCTTGGCGTAATTAAGTATCCTACGCCCGATACCTCGCTTGGTGACAACTTTCGGAAAGTGGATGTCGTTCTGATTCTGGGATCACATTGGAGTTCATAGATCCATTATGGTCTAAGGTCCTATCCAAAGACTTCCGTAGGGTGTTTGGACGGGCGCCATCACGAGGACATAAGGACGACTCATTGTCTTGTGGTGTCTTGTCTCGCTCATCATCTGTAACTTCACAAGGCGGGTCGTTCGTTCGAGTCGTTGTTTGCATTGACCATGTGAAAATGGCCTCCAAGTTCGGTGGTGGATAAATGTTGTTGTAACGATGCACGGGTGGCCTTGCATGAGTTTTCAAGGCATCCAACTCTACCATTCAGGCCCAGCTAGTAGCGCATTCCTTCACCAAAGTTGCTCGCACGCGGGTTGGCCGACAGTGCCTGTGATACCCAATTTTCCTTCAAGGAACATCGCTAATCAGGATTCCAGTCTCTTTGATGCCATAGTCGACATGCGCCCAGCCTGAGCTGAAGATTGGAAAATGTAGCCCGGTCCATCAGTAGTCAACTATGTCGAGTATAAGAACAGTCGCGCGCCTCCCCATTGTTGTCCCTCACCACCATCAGATTCCGAGTCAACAGCACCGACATTCAATCTCAGCTCTTCTTGAACCAAAATCTTCACGATGAAGCTTTCTACCTCTCTCGTTCTCTTAGCCTCGGTCACCGGCACCATGGCCGGCTGCTACTCCGGCGGTCAAAGCTGGATTGACGATTGCAACAAGAATTCGTTCAAGGGTGCTATTAGAGACCTGTGCAACAACGGCCAGCTTGCAGGCTGGTTCCAGAATACTGGTACAACCAAGACCTGGTGTGCCAACAGTCGTTGCAACGGTATCAGGGTGGACCTCGCAGTGGGCTGGAGAGGAAACGGAGGATATACCTTGGCCGCCAAAGACTGCATATCAAGACTGGAGGATGAGATCAATGGCTGCTGGCAAGGAGGCGAGTCTACCAAGTACGACTGGTATGTCAAGTAAGTGTCTAACCCTAACCCTGATTGTGGAACGACAACGATAGCTAACGGCGTTCGTCTATAGGGCTGACCCTAACGACGGTTGGTGTCCATAGAACTCGCTTGGCAGATACGACAGCCAGCGTTACACGACTTGTTACCAGGATGGTCTGGATAATAGGCCGAGGAACGAATTCAGTCAGCGGATGCTAGAGTAAATGTTCAATGAATTGCCATAATAACTGCCTTGACCGCATCTGCTATCAATTCTCTCTTCCGCTGTTGAAGTACCTATGCTTGTAGCTCGCTGCCAATTTCGTAAGCCAGTCTTGCGGATGCGCATAAGCTTTTGTCAGGTCTGAATGTAAGTGTTGAAAGGGAGAGGTCAAGAAAACTAGATGACCAAACTATGCGATCAGCTTGAGGTGATAGCTAACAACGCAAGAGAGCATCTTCGTAATCCTTATAAGTATCTTTCAAGACTCCAGATCGTGCTTTTCAAAGCGTGCTTCAAGACTCTCTAATAACTGATGTCTCTTTACGACTGTCTATCTATATAGATCTCTAGTGTATACTTCAATGAGCTACGCTCTTTGAGGTGTCTAGGCTAAAGTTCGGATTATGAACGAGAACTCTCAAGCGGGAAGAGAATAACAAAGGATATTATATGCTTTGAGCTCATCAAACGTAATGACAAAGCCTCGCTTCGCAGCGCTCGATCAACCGCTATGGCCTCTTCTTCTACGGGCAAGACTAGGCGTTCGTTATGAGGCTTTGTGACTTACAACCATAATCTTCAAGGTCTCACAGCTTCTGAAAGGGTGAATGATGCGTTGTGCCTCTCTGTCGTTCCGGTATAGTCTGCGCAACTTACGATCATGCTGCGTAACCTTCCACTGAACTCACATCTCGTGATGTACTCAAAAATTTGCATCCCACACGATTGTTTGTCGTGGAGCTGACAGCCTCTAAGATCCCTTTCGCCTATCTTTTGCGCTACGATTCATAACTCCAATCGTACCTTGAAGATAATCTGTTTATTCACATGCGTTCTTATCACCGGCGATGCTAGAATTTCAGACGGCTTCTATAGCTCTTTGCGACATGCCCTGATATCAGCAAGACTATGGTAGGCGTATGATACGTGCCAGCACGTCATCACTATCAGGAGACGGACCCTCCATCTTGATCAAGGACCAACAATCACAACGAATGGATATCGTGTTGGTGTGCGCATCTACGCGTTCTCCTAGTGCCACGCCATAATATGCTCTTCGCGCACGGAAGAGAAGCTGCGACTGATATACAAGTTGACGTGCTCGGCCCACGCACGATGACGGCATCACACTTCCGCAGCACCGATCAGGGTTCTTGCAGGTCCACCCTCCCTGGCAGAGTCTGTCCGCCTCGTTCGCTCCTGCTCCACTCCGTGTCCACTATGCCGAGTCTCTGCAACCATCTCACTTGTCATTATTTCCGATTCCAATTGTCCGCGAAAGAGCGCCACCACCTCCGAGACCTTACGTGATGCAAGCTTAGCGTATGCGCAACAACATGCGAGTCACTCCTTCACCCAGCAGATCTGGCTCAAGACACCTAAGGTGAGTACCCATTCTGTGTGCGCCACAGATACAATAGAGGAAGTGCGCGGTTACATGACCCTGGTGACCGATGGCTCAATGCTTGTGATCAGCTAAGCTTCTGCCACGAGCTTGATCGGCAACACGCGAGCCTTAACACCCCACACTCTATTGGTTGCCGTTGCTCTTCTGCATCTCGGCAACGCGCATGTCTCCGCTAAGTAGACCACGACGTACCTCCAGCTCGAGAATGAAGGGCTTTCTAACTCTGTCAATAAGACGATTGGCGGCATCGACACGCTTGCGTTTGACGGACAAAATCGACGATACTTAGGGCAGATTTCAGGTCTTTCGCCACATCTAGTTCTCGCATCGCACAACGTGCGACCATTGTAACGGATTACCAAGGAGTGCCGGAGAACATAGCTGGTTGGTGGTGCCTGCATTACTAGATACGTCGCAACACAGAGCTCACCTATACTTTTAGGTACAAGAGCAACGGGCAGCTAGCGACTATCAAATCCATCTAAGAAGAGATGATAGACCACTCTACTCCGAAATGATTGCACACCCAAGACTGCATTATCCTTCTACTGAACGCGTCCAATCCTCTGCATCCTAGAATGTCCAAGAGCGGTCTTGCCAGCAGGCTCAGCCTGGAATCTGATAAAGCGATACGTCAATCAGCTAGGGAAGGACGCCACGGTTGAGGGACTCGCCTCTCCGCTCGTTGCCGACGCATACGCCTCGCGCATATCGCATCATTGCGTTTTCCATGGGAAGAGCACATGCCATCATACACGGCGGGCTGTCGATCCAGAGATCAGCTATCGGTGTATCGCCCGTTACCTCATCGCGCAAGTCCGTGCGACTAATATCTCCGGAGCTTGAAGCAGAGTTGCAGGGTTCGCAAACGGCCGAAGTAGGGCTTGCCGCTTAAACCTAGGACCCTCATGGTCAGATCACGACATCATGTGGAACTACTCTAAACTCGAAGTGGAAGTATCGTTGCGGTAGTTAGCAGGATATGGATATGACACACCTCGAGTAGTCATGAAGAAGTAGCAGATGCGCCGATGCCCGACTAACCCATGAGGGGATGGCCGCGAGGGAACTTGCCGTTACCAATTACGAGTGATCCAGCTGCCGAGACAACCACCGTCTGTCAAACTGTAAGAGCGGCACACGTGATGCAGTGTTGCAGGAGAGAAAAGCAATGGTCTAACTCTGCACCGTGAAACAAGTCTTCCTCGATGGGGCAGCTTTGTGCGGCTTGAAGCGATCACGCTTAACGCCCGTCATGCCGCGCTGCCCATGCTGCAATCCCGTAGACCGGCTATCATCTTCTGCAAAGATGGCGCTCCTACAAACTGCTCACCGTCTTTTTCGAGATCCGCCGCGTTTCATGATCACAATGAATGCTTCGACTCGGATCAAGTACTTCCAACTTTTACGCGGAAAAGGTCGAGGCCTTCTCGCTCTGCCCTGCAACCCATCGCTACTTCTATTTAGCCATGGACCGGCCCTATTTCCCGTCTCCCTCGCTTTTGAGGCCGTTTAAAACGCTTGGAGAGGCTAGCGAGTCATTGTCAAATTCATCGCTACGAATTCCCTATCACGTCCATAGCCAAGCACGACTGGAGACACGAAATGTATCGCAGCACTGTTTGCACAACACTTCTTCTGCTAGCATGTAGGCTACGAGGGACCGCTGCGTATAAAATGATCTTGATCTTGATTTGCTTCGCGAGCTTCACGCACTGAGTGCAGCATAACAGAACGCGTTCCAATATTGAAGCAACAGTCTTCTCTCATGACGGCTCAGACCCTCTGGATCACAGGTGTTGTGGAACATTCGGGATTCATGCTCCGTATACCCAGTTTTCAAGGTTGTGAATAGCCGTTATCTCGGCACGCTCGGTGGTATTCGCAAGCGTTACGTGCTTCGCTAGCTTGCCCCCGCTGTTCACGTCGGACATCTCCACTTCTGAATCCCACATGTTCCGTCAGTGCGACCCTTCGAAAGATCAGGCGTCCGGCCCTTCCCGTTTCTGACGCACAAACAGGTTCTTGACCTGGATCATCGCGCGTTTGCCCTATCTTGTCGCAAGGTTTCTCGTCTAGGCTCATGCAGGTGACAGATTGAAACGGCGGTGCCAAACTTGGATTGCAGGACGTGTGACAGCGGCAGCAGCCGTGACGTACAGCATGGCAAAAGCGCCTTTCTCCACGACGTGATTCCGCGCTTAAGCTGTGCACACAGTAAATACATACGCAGTCACTTGTGCAGGTGATGGAATCGGCAGTAACAACATATTGCTCTCCAACATAGGGTGAACGCCTCGGCATTCAGTTGCATACGCTAAGGACTGCCGATCGCGTGGCTGCACAGACCTGCAGAAGGCACATGGCAACGGACGCTAGGATGATGCCAGCGAATGAACGCTGGCCAGAGCCAAAATTTTGCTCGGCGTTGCGTGGCCTCCCCGGTACCCGGTACCCCTTAAGCCTATCTTGAAAGTGACAGCTGCACGAGCTGCTTGCGCCATCGACCTAAAACCAGGGTCATTAGTAACAACTGACCCCATGAGCTTCACCCAGTGATGTCTGAACAGGCGCTCAAAAGGAACATAGTGCTCGGTCTTGCATTCAAGAGAGGCAAACGTACCGTCACTGATAATCATGGTAAACCGATGTCGGGTTAGTATGCATGTCCACATCGATCAGGGTCTATTCTCACAATGATTGAAGCCTTCTCGTCCGGCTCCTCCACGATGTGAAGTCTCTGTCAGCTCTCGCGAAAAAGACATTGTGCTGTGACTGTCTCGAATACACGAGAGATTTCTATCCGCTGGTAGCAAAAACATGCAGTGCATGGATGCGCGCCAGCCACCTACTACGCAAGCCTACCAAGGCCTACCGAGGTTCTCGGCGGGATCATCATCAAGGACTACGCGACGCCGTTAAATTAACGGCGTCCAAAGGATGTATGCATGCGAAGACACTACCAGCTACTCAGCTCTGTATCAGACCTTTGCCGAGGCCGACAATGCCGTTACCCACTGGCTCGAATCATGTTTCCAGTGGCGGCCTGATGCAGCTATTGTCACCAGACTTAGATCAGAATGGACAAGATGAGCAGCCGAGAGATAGAACGCTTCAAAATATATATTCATGGCTCCAAAGCATGGCCTGACCTTCCGCTATATCAACGAAATAACGAGTCGCTTCCCGGTTTCATCTACGCTCACATGCCCGGCGGTCCACATCCTCCTCTATCGGTCGTTGCCTCATGGCCGGCTCCGAACTATGTTAATCCTGAAGGGAGGGGCAGGGTGACGACTATCATTGCGGGTATCCTGTCACCAATTACCTTCTTTGTTATTTTCGCAAGAATTTGGGTCCGATTCTATCTACAGCGAAATCCTGGCTTGGATGACTGGCTTATGATAGCTGCCCTTGTATGCTCCCTATCTCCAATTAAGACATACACGCACTCACGTTCAGTAGCCATTCATTATTGCCTTAGCTATCCTTGTACCGTACAGTAAGATTGTATGATATGGAAATCACTGATCACAGCTAACGTCTTACAGCCGCAGATGCCTATCACAGCGGCATACATATATGGGATGTCGATCTCACCTTGTTCACAATACAGAGGAAGCTCATATTAGCGATAGAGATGCTTGTGCTCCTCGTTGGAGGACTTGTGAAAGTCTCTATTCTACTGTTCTTTCGTCGCCTGGGTTCACGCGGTGTCTCGAAAGCCTTTCGATTCGTCACCTGGACTGCAATTGGGGTCCAAACCGCTTCCACTATCGCTTTCGTTACCGGTTTCTTTTTTGTCTGTCGCCCTATGTCTGCTTACTGGGAGCAGTCGGATGTCATCAAGATAGCACAAGGAGTGAAGTTCAATTGCTACGACGAGGGCGCTGCCATAGTCTCTGCCGGCGTGATTTCCACGGTGCAGGACGTAGTCACCGCTCTGTTGCCAAACTTCATATACTGGAAAGCAAAGATTCCGATTCGCCAGAAAGTGGCTCTGATGGGAATATTTGCTACCGCTTACGGGGCTGCCACATTTGGGGCACTACGAACGCACGCAACCTGGGTTCTATTCTATGAGACTTACGATGTCTCTTGGCAGCTTTGGGAAGTCTGGAATTGGACACTTCTTGAGGCTCACATAGGCATCATCTGTGCTAATGCACCAGCGCTCAAGGCCTTTGTGAAACAGTACCTCGAACCCATCAAGTCTATTGCATCGAAACCTCGAGGACGGTTTTCGCCAACCAAGTCCAAGTCCTCGCATGCACAATCGTCGCAGACTGGAAGCAAAGCGGAAAGCGATCCATCAAAGAAGTCCAAGAAGTCGTGGAGGAATCCTTATGGACACTTTGGGTACTTCTCCCAGCCGACGGAAGTGACACAGCGGTCCGATGATGAAGAGCTCTTCGGATGCGAAGGGATACGAGGATCCTCATCAGACACCAAGCAAGGCACGACGCATAGTGATGGACAGTCTGCGAAAGATGACATTGAACTGGGATTAGCCCCTCCTATCACGACCTACTTGGCCCCGCCTCCGGAGCTTCACCGAGGGAGTTTGGGAAGTGTTGGCATGGTGTCAGTATACATGTACGACCAGAACGAAGGGGATGGATCGGGTGGAGACATGAGATATATGCGAGCTAGGTTATAGCTTTATACTAGTAATCTGTAATGATCTAAACAATACCTAACCGATGTCGCTGATAGACGGGACGCCACTTTCACTTTCCAGCTTCCTGATGCCAAAACAGCTGCTGGCGACACGAATACATTCAACGTGACTTGATCTTGGAATGACATGCCGTTGGTGGTGTCAGTCAATAATCACAAATTGGAACAGTGGATCTTCCCGTAAGTGTAGTTATCTTCGGAGACGTGCGAGAAACACAAGCTCACCTCGACGCACGTACAATCAAATATCACCATGCGCCACTTGAAGTGGTATCACGTGCTGTAACTTAGGTCACAAGTTTGTCTTTCCCACGAGATACCTTAATGGCGATGGTAGAAACGAGATAATCCTGAGCCTACCGTTCAATGCGACTGACTATGAGAGCGCTTTGCTACTAACAAGCGTGTGTGTGTGAATGTGCGTGTGTGTGTGCAATACGATGCGTTATGATCAGAGGTTCGGTAGATACATCTTAACTGGTGCATAATGTACTGCGGACTTGTCAGTGTGTTAAGCGATATGCGCATGGTGTGACCCGATCGCACGGGTCGCAGATGCAGAACAGGAGTAGGATCAACGCCCGGCTTCCCGGACCCCGCGGCCTTCGCCCAAACCTGCTGGCGCCCGAATGCCTCACCTACGTCCTCCAGCGCATATTGACGCAGCAGCTAAGTATTTGTAACTTATGGTCTCGTCACACGATACATTCAGATGAGAATGTAAGAGAAGTGCTAGGTGTTCGTGATGTTGTAGGCCTCTTAGGCAACCCTTCCTCGCCAAAGTCAAGGCTTCCGCCCGATATGACCACTAGCTCATGCACTGCTGATGTCAGCGTCAGACTCCACTTGCGTAGTACGTTCGAATGCTCACAACGTCCCGATGTAGCTTATGCATCTTACACCTGATGCTGATCGGTAACAGTTTGTCTAAGGACAAGAAGTGAAAGTGTTGCATAGTGTTAGGTCATGTCGCACAAGGTGCCGTTCGATCTGGGTACTTAAGCCATGCCTTCGCGCCTGGTAGATACGAACGCCCTAGACTTGAGACTACTATCGAAATAACAGAGGTACGTCTACATGCTGTGATGAGGTCCACCATAGGTATTGTCCTAACAACGATTAGTCAATCGTATTGATAGCTGATGATCGAGTGCGCTGAACACAATGCTCTCTAAGAGAGCTCAGAGTTTAGTTGTTGGATCGACTTTCAACGAGATGTGGGAGGTCATTAGGGAGAAATGGGACATGCTCGAGAACCCCGACGGTTTTGTGAACCTAGGCGTAGCCGAGAACTACCTGATGCGTAGAGAATTGGAGGCCTACCTGACAGAACACGTTCAAATCGCTGGCAGCAACGCGACGTACGACGACGGACCAGTGGGCAGTCAACGGTTACGAACCGCCTTAGCTCATTTCTTAAGCGCGCAGCTGGAGACAGCGCAGCCACTGGAGGCAGACCAAATTGTGGTTTCCAATGGAGTCTCGAGTGCGCTCGAGCATGTCGCCTGGGCGCTCGCTGATGAGGGCGATGTCTTCTTGCTAGGTCGGCCGTACTATGGAGAGGCTACCTTGGGCCTGCGCCCCCACGTTCGAACTGTTGCCGTCACGTTTGGTACGACAGATCCGTTCAGCCTGGCAGCAATCGTGTGCTACGAAAAGGCGTTGATGCGCGCTCAGGCACGTGGAATTGTAGTTAGGGGCCTGCTATTGTGCTCGCCTCACAATCCACTAGGTCGCTGCTATCCGCGCGAAGTGCTATGCGCCCTGGTCGCACTTTGTGCAAAGCATAGCCTGCATCTCGTAAGCGACGAAATATACGCACTCTCAGTTTGGCGCGAACCTTGCTTCACTTCGGTCCTGTCGCTGCCGCTCGCCGGTGTCATAGATCCCGCTCTGGTTCACGTTGTCTGGGGTATCTCCAAGGACTTTTGCGCCAACGGATGGCGGCTGGGTTGTCTTCTATCTCCTGCCAACCCCGTGTTGCGCGCCGCTGTGGCTGCTGTTGCCATCTACTCCTACCCGTCTTCCATCACGGACCATGTAGTCGCGCAGATGCTTGAGGACCGGGCCTTCACCATCAAGTACTTGCGCAAGAATCGTCAGCGGCTAAACGCTGCCTATACACTTGTTACCGGTCTTCTGGAGAAACAAAGCATTCCCTTCGCTACCAGTACCCACGCCGGCCTGTTCGTGTGGGTGGACCTTGGCCACGCATACCGCCGCCATCACAACCTGAAGCAAACCGACATAGACGACAAAGCTGTAGCGCACAGGATACGAGAAGCACTGTACACGCAAAAGGTATATTTGGCATGGGGAGGCAACTTCGATAGTGAGACGCCGGGTATGTTCCGTGTCAGCTTTGCGCACCCAAGCAAGTACATAGAAGAAGGGTTTCGACGCATTGAGCTAGCACTTCAAAGTGAGGCTCTGCTACTAAGCGTGCCGTAGAGATGCGTCCGACGTGCTACTCAATTGAGATTATCCTTGGCTCATCCTTGTGGAACCACTTTTGTATTAATGCATGTTCCTCCTCACCACTGCACTCAAAGTAGCCAACACGCTCAAAAGCCTCCTGTCCCTTTTCGACGAGGATCAAACCCGAAGTCATGGAAGAACCGACAACTTCGAAACACCAAACGTTTTTCGGATCTATGTCGCCAGCGATGTCCCACGTTATAGTGACAGGCATCACCTCCCAAGATGCGACATGTGCGACAAGAACAAACCCTAACTAGTGTGCTTGTTGGAGCCGGCCTTGCAAAACAAGGCGACCGCGTTCCACTTCGGCGAACGGGGATTGCTCAAATTTGTGCTCGATTTGACTGTCTATGTATTGGGCTTCTGCTTTTAAAGTAAGATTGGATAACGTTAGGTAACGCTCGAAGAACCGAACTGGCTCATTGAGAGACGCCCATGACCAAGTTGGTCCAAGACATGTTGGCGAATTTGTGACCGGGACATCGGGTATTTTGAGCCGATACCACAGCAACTGCACTATGAGATCAGGCTTCCACAACCCTGCAAGATAATCAGAAGAGGGCAAGCCCATTATCTCGCCAAAGTTTTCCGCCAGAGCTACACAAGCGGGCAATCTATCGCTTACTTTCGAGAGTTTTCGAAGCGTGTATTGTTTGATATTACGCTGCCAGCTTTCGTATACGTTAGACAATGCTAGAGGACCTTCCTTAAGCATTCTTGATCGCACTTCAGCATTCCGACTAGGAACGTAAACATCAAAGGCCGGGTCTATGTTTGTCCTAATAGGGCAACTTCCACCGTCAATGTTAATACCTTCAGGATATGTCGGACATCTCCACGTTGTTTGCTTTAATCCAAATCTTAGGAGGCGGAGAGATAGCATGTCTTCCTGCATTGTCCAGCCTCGTTTGTTAAGGGGCTCTTGATATTCGTTACTTATTAGTAGCTCGGACAGGAATAGATAACCTTCTATAGTGTAATTGTCTTGCTTGCGATAATACAGTATGCGGAACAGTTTACTGTACGCTTCTTTGAATGTACGGTCTTAAAGAAAGCTGTCTGTACTATTAGCTGCGCTTGCAGCGCCGACTGTAAGCGCTGCGTTCTAGTAGATGCTTTGCATCTTAGCAATCTCTAATGCCTTTTCATCATCGTTGTCTTAAATAATACAGAGAGCGTCGATCTATATGTAATAGAATCCGAGCGAATAGCAGACTTAAATAGCATCTCGTATCGTCTTCGGAAACCCAGACATGTTAGTCACGTTATGTCGGCACCGCGAATTAGCTTTCGTGGTCTTAACTTGCTCTAGTTGCGTATCTCCCTACCCTAGAGGATGTGCGCGATTGCACTACAATCGCGCTGTTTTGTTAGTAGCGATAAGAATGCGATAAGAAGCGAGGCGTAGGATCGCGGTAGTAGGATCGCGGTTAGCTAGCTACACTAGAGAGCTAGCTAGAGAAAATTAAAAGAAGCTATTTTGTGCAGATTTACGCTAGGATTTTGAATCTCTATTTAGTTTGTTAATAGCTACTCTCCTTGTTAAGATATCTGCGCTTAAGTGTAGAGGTGGAGTTTTAATGTTCCTTACGTAACTGCACGCTGCACAGCTACTATTGCAGCGCTCTAGCTACACAATTTAATATAGAATTACGCTACAATTTTAAATCTGTATTTAGTTTGTAAATAGCTACTCTACTTATAGAGATATTAATATATAACGTTGTAAACTACTAGACCTTGCGCAAACTACTAGACCTTGCGCAAACTACTAGACTTAAAACTTTACGATATTAATTAGTATACAGCTTATATAAGCTAGTTTATGCTAGAAACTAGTATACTTAGCGCGAACTACTAGACTCTATACTTTGCAGAATTGCTTTATAGTTTATATAGGGCTGCGCATGTCTATATAGTTTTCTATATAAGAAACTATACTTCTAAGCTATTTTCTACTACCTAAACTCTACAACGTAAATCTTAAGCTAAACGCTGTTCCTATACTATATAAGAGAGCACCTAATTATTAACTAAAGCTAATAGCTAGTTAAGACACCTAAATCTTAGCTTGCTAAGAGTGCGTTAGTTAATAGGTAGGCTCTTACTCTAAGAGATAATAATAACAAAATAGACAAGTAGTAGAAGGCGAGCAACTATCTTTAAGGATAGGCGCGTAGTTAAGTGCTTAGGCAACTAAGCTACCTCCTGTAAAAACGTACTCTCTTAAAGGATAGTAATTAAAGTATAGAAAGTAAGCTGTCTAAGGGACTTAAGTGTCTTTAACTAGTAAAACTTTTAATAGTTTTAGAAGTTTTTATAATAGTAAGCTTAACTAAGGAATAGTAGATAGGTGCCTATCTTTAAAGATAGGCGCTAATAGTAGTTAAGTGCCTTAATACGTTAAGGCGCCTACAAACGTTAGGTGCCTAAGTAACTAAGCTACTTAAAGGAATTTAGATACTACTTTAAAAAAACATAACCTCTTAGAAAGGATAGTAGTTAAGCTATAGAAAGGAAGTAATCTAGTGTTACGATCTATACCTAGGAGGAGACAGAGGTAAGCGTAATTACTTTAAAGGATTAAGCGGCACAGTTAAAGGATTAAGCAGCACAGTTAAAGGATTGCGGCACAGCAACTACGCTAAGGTTACGTAACTGCTTAGTAGTAAGCAGATACACGCTAGGCCCGAAACAGGTGCTTAGTAGTAAGCAAGACTAGTTAGCTAATAACTAGGGCTAGCACTGTATTGCTTATTAATAAGCACTTACACGCTTAATACTAAGCGCGATACTTATTAGTATATAGCTTAGACACTAAACCCTTATAGCTTAGTGTGTTTAACTTTGTATAAGACTCTAGTATTTAATCTAAGGATTATACTTCGTTCTCCTACAACCCCTTATAATATTACATCGATCTACTAATTATGCTATTACACTAACCTTGTCTATTGCACTTACTTATTCCCTAAGAACTAACTCTTAGGTTATCTAAGGATAACCTTTACACTTTAAACACCCTTAAGATAAGTAACGTTGTAATAGATACCTCTGCTAATTTCTAGACTGCTAGAGGAACTAACGTTCGCGCTAATAAGCCTAACACCTACTATAGTAACCGCAATAAGCTTAAGGCATAGCTACTCTAAGTTAACTAATACTTCTACTTTAAAAGAGACAAGATTAAAGATAAGGACAAAGTTGTTTAGGCCTCTACTTTTTTCTAAGAAGACGCAGAGAAATAGGCTAATCTGTTTATCTAACGCTATATAGATTCTACTATTGTTAACAGAGGCAATACGAACCTTGTTGAGGATTAGACTACGTTTAAAATAAAAATGCAAGAAGTATTCTTACCTTTTAAAGAAGATGTAATTGCTAAGCAGAAAATCTAGAAACTACAACAAACTAAATCTGCCGCTAACTACACAACTGAATTTTAGCAGTACAAAACACTAATTAATTAGGACAACAACGCTTTAATACAAATATACTTAGGGTTAGGGTTAGGGTTAGGGTTAGGGTTAGGGTTAGGGTTAGGGTTAGGGTTAGGGTTAGGGTTAGGGTTAGGGTTAGGGTTAGGGTTAGG